>NC_091821.1:69140425-69197925 GCF_038994185.2 Dermacentor albipictus | reverse complement strand
GTGCTTCACATTAATATGCAGTTTGCTCGCTGCAAAGAGGACCACCTGTTTATTCTTCTTGATGAGTTTAAATGTGCATCTCCATAGTTATGCTAAAAGAAACTTGGTACCATGATGACTCTGACGTTATTAATATTGAAGGTTATGATCCAGTTCATTTAAATAGGAAAATAAGGACAGGAGGTGGCGTATGTATGTATGTTATAGATGAGATGAGATACGAATGGCTTAACGAGTGGTCTCAATGCACGGATGATATTGAAATTGTATGTCTAAAAGTAGAAAACTGTGTGTTTGTTGCAGTATACAGACCACCCGATGGCAGCATAAACGATTTTATACAGTTTTTAGATAACCGTGCCCGCAAACCTTCGATGACCACAGAGATCCTAAAAATCATGAAGGAAAAGGATAGGCTTTTTCATGCATTCCTAGTAAACCGAAATTCAGATGTTATGAGTATGTTTAAAAAATGTAGAAATATGCTATTGATCTACTTAGCCCGTGTGTGACAGATTTATAACCTTTCCTTACAAACTGGCATTTTCTCAGAGAGTATGAAGAATGCTAAGGTGACGGTTATACACAAAAGTGGAGATAAAAACATTCTCTGGAATTTTAGACCTATTTCAATCCTTCCCCTGTTCTCCAAAGGACTTGAAAAAGTTATTCATCTTAGACTGTCAAATTTTTTTGACAAACATTCCGTCATAACTAAATCACAATACGGATTTAGATCAGGTTTTTCAACAGAAAGTGCTCTACTGTTTCAAAAAGAATTGATACTTAAAAATATTGAAGCAAAAAAATTCACACTCGGCATATTTTTAGATATTGTCCAAGGCCTTTGACAAAAGAATCCACGAAACATTAATAGGAAAGCTGAAGTGTTATGGAGTTCGTGGTGTTGCCCTAAATCTAATTAAAAACTACTTAGCAAACAGAAATCAATGTGTATCGATCAGCAGAACTCTGTCTTCTATGCAACCTGTTCAATATGGAGTTCCCCAAGGCAGCATATTGGGCTCGCTTTTGTTTAATATATTTATTAATGATATTGTAAATGTTGACCATTCAGCCCAATACATAATCTGTGCTGATAATACAAGTATTTTTTTTCAGGAACAAATATACATGTTCTCGTGAATCTAGCTAACTTGACATTAGAAAAAATATGCTGCTGGACACTTAGCAATTCTTTACAAATTAACTGCTCAAAAACTAAAGCTATTCTTTTTCGCTCTAAATCTCGACTTTTTGAGCTCTGTCATTCTTACAATCTCATGTTGAATAATAATAAAATTGAATTTTATTCTACAGTAATATCTCTAGCTGTAATTTTTCACGAATATATGAAATGGGATCACCATACGGAACATTTACAAAACAAAAATTGCAAGGTCTTGGGCGTACTGAGAAAATGTCAGGGTATATTGCCAGTTCCTCAAAAGCTTTCGATATTTAAGGCACTCTTCTCATCATATCTGCGCTATTGTAACTTAATTTGGGGTAGGGGAACACAGCAATCCATAAATAATCTTGTTATCCTACAAAAAAAGGTCCTACGTTCTGTTGCAAACCTACCATTCAATGCACATACTTCAGAACTATTCGTTAAATATAATGTAATAAAATTAAACGTGCTATATGAATACACTTTATTAGTTTCCTTTAGATCTGATACCGTAAGAAATCGCGGTTATATACAGTGTAGCTAACTTGCAACTAAATCCTTCTTCGCGCCTAAACAGACACTCGGAAAAATGGTATGTGCCACGGCCGCGCACAAATTATGGCTTTCAAACATTAAGCTATTGCTTGCCGAAGACATTAAATAAATTCCAGATTTCTTATGAAAACGTTCGCACACTCTCTAACACTTCTGTTTTAAGCATGGTGTGTTAAATACGTTCAGTTAAATCTCACTCTTTGTAAAATATGTCTTCTGTGCATATCATGTTTTCTCATCAGACATCGACGTTGAGATGTATTTTTCTTTTATTGCCATGCTGCCTTAGTGAACCGGGGACGTGAGGCCAGTCAAGCTGTTTTTAATGCAGCTTTTTTTCCCTCGTTCCAACCACTTATGTAAAACTCCATGTATGTGGTAAATAAATGAACTTGAAATTGAACTTGAACTTGAAATCAGAGAATTTCTTCACACTTCAGTGGTTTAGCAAAATCAGCAGTACTTTGAATATCTGATATATAGGCTCCTTCGGGCAAATGTACTAGTTATAAATAGACCATAAATGTAGTATTGGTGGCTATGTGTACTACCATTTACGTGTAAGTTCAATAGCAAGGGGACTAATATACTTCCTCGCAATACAGCACTGCGGATTGACTGAGAACTTGCGCGGACGCCATTGATTTCAACAGGCTGCTTGCGGTAGTGCAAATAGCTTTCTAAAAGACTTGAAAAACCTAGGAAGTCTGAAAAACCACACGTGTGGCGGGGCAACTTTTTGCAGCCAGCGTTCAAAACCACAGAAAATAACTTCTTAGGAGTATTTCCTTTATATTCCTCGCTTTTAGCTTTCTTTCTTTCTTTCTTTTCCTAATGTTTACTGTCGCGGGTTCTGCTTTTGTTACATAGTACTGCTTTTTTCCAAAACGCTTAGATGTCTGTTTTTTTTTCCTTATAAGGCATCCATTATTACTAGATCTCCACGCCACCTCGCGCGCGGGATCATAAACTGCGATAACGTTTCCTGAAAGCAGACCGATAAATTATGACTGGGTGGCAGCCAAGATAAAAAAAAATAGTGATAAATTTTTAACAGGGAGGATGCCAGAACGGCAGATCGAGGGCCATCTATAAATTACGGTGGATTCTTGATCAATAGTCTGACAGAAGGAGTGCCCGTTCCCTCTTATATGTATCAGCCTCTTTCTTGAATTACTACAGCTGTCTAGATCTGAAATATGACACAGCTATTCAGTACGAAACAATGAAATGGCATGTGAAAGTCCTTTTGGTTGACCGGCGAGAAAGAAATAGACATTTTTTTTCACGGTTCGCAGACAAATATGAAAAACTGCAAATGACTGCCAGAATATCTGAAACCGACCAGTAACTGTATTTTTATTTCTTAGGATGTTGTGGGGTTATCGTACTTCTTGCAACACGATCCGTACATACTCTTCAACTGATATGCACCATCAACTTTCTCTCGTTGGATTGTGTGGCGCGCATTCTTTTCATTCGTTTAGCTGTTCCTCGGTTGGTCGGAATGAGCCCGAGGAAACGCCGGGGCTTTTTTTTCTATGCTAATTTTCATTTATAAATTGACATATTCGACCGAAATTACCCACTTATTGTTTCAAGTAAAGTTTTCATTGCATGCTAAATGAATGTTAAGCGTTGATAGCTTGAAACAATTGTCATAAGCCAGTTTTTAGAATATAAAAGCATTGATGGTGGCAGTCGGCTTGAGTGGCATTCCAAGCTTCTTGTTAGTCTACTTCCTCCAGTTATTATTCATCATAGTCTGATCTCTCTGCAGCTGGCACCACAGGGGTCACTCTATCTCAAACAGCTCATCCATCGTTTACTTTCAGTGTTGCTTTTTGCCCAATCTGTACTACCATGTCTATTTGCTCAGAGAAAGTAGCGTGACTCCGAACGACGCTTCATTTGGGAAAAGCCATTAGCTATGAGATAAAATTAAATTATCTAACTTTTTTTTATTTCTATACTCTAAAATATATTATTTTTTTGTGCCCTCTAAGTACGCATATCGGTGTTTGACCAGATACATATTAGTGTGGATTTTATATATTTTATGTGTAATATTGAGCCAACGCGGCGTGACAAATTCATACCTTGAAGAAAATCCAATTTTTATGCTCATTACATGAAACTGGTTTGAATAGAACTGATTTACGTCTTTCTAAAAATAATTTACGCTACTTGGTTCCCTGCGCACATGGGGACAGTGGAGGGAGCCCCGCGTAACCTCAACGAGGTGGCGCACAGGGAGGCACGAGGATTAGTGTGCCGTGTACTCCCTGAAGGGGCTGGATCTCCCGCTCCTGAGTACAGGGACCAGCTGTTAACCTACAACGAAATCACCAAGCACTATTACCTAGGGCGCAGGGCATTCCCCCTGCCACATTCTAAATTAAATAGGCCACAGGCGGTTACATTAAGGCTTCTGCAGACACGTACGTACCCTAACGCGGTCATCATGAACAAAATTAATCCGGACTGCGGGGCTTCACTCTATAGTAGTAAGTGTGGGGGTTTGCTCGATTTAGAGCACATGCTTTGGCGCTTCTTGGCGTTGGCCGGTGATGGTTCTCGAGGTGAACAGTGGTGGCAGCGGATGCTGCACAGTGAAGTGCTGGCAGACCAACTCAGGGCTGCCCAGAGGGCCCGTGTGACGGCAGAGGGGCTCGGCCTCTCTGTACCGACGTGGGAGCGGCCTGCATCAGTCCCAGACTGATCCCTGAGGACCTAAATAAAGTTATTCATACCATACCATACCAAATTAGCATGTAAACAAATCTGACATTTGATTGATTGACTGCTTGCATGATTACTTGATAATCTTGGCAACAATTGTCGACGCCCTCGACAATTTATAAATTTAATTGCTGAGTAAACGCAAACAATACCAGTTAACAAATTTCTCTTAATTTATGACAAGCAAAGCAAAAATTGCGTAGGAGAAGGAAGACCAGAAAGCAGTTCTACTTCCACGCAATGGGACACTTCGTCGCCATAGCTGCTTTCGCCTCAACTTCACTGTCTCACTGTCTCACAGACGTTACTGCCCATTCACTCCGAATCAAAAGTGCAGACAGGGCCCATAGCAGACGTATCCTGCTCTGAAGAAACCTCGAAGAACTTGTTGTACGATTACCATTCCTCAAAAGACGAAATGCTCGCTTTCGCGTCGCTTCAAGGTAAGTAAATTGTGGTACAAGCCCTTGTTCCCACCAAAAACAGGACCCTGGGACCATGGGCTGGTGCCTCTGCGATTCCAAAAGCTACAAAAGCGCTGCGACGTTTTTGATGCGAAAGCGTCAAATGAACCACTGAGCGAAAAAGCCGGCGTCTGTAGCAGCGAAACGGCACCTAAAGCCCCATTGTCTGCGGTGCCACGCCACGAGAGCTCCTGCACGGAGCAGAGTGGGTGAATGGGTGGGAACACCCGCTGTCACAATAGCGCGCCAGGTGTTGCTTGAGCGGAGGGGGCATCAATGCGACGTCAGGTCACTCTCGCCGTAGCTCTCGAAAGCCGGCGCGCGCTGCCCGAGCCAGCACCGCAGGCGGCTGCTGCTTGCTGGCTAGAGCAGCACGTGCAGCCATGGTACAGTGCTCGTAGCGCAAAACTCGAAGGACCGCTCAACGGCGTTTAATTGGACATTAATGAATTGAATTCTGGGGTTTCACGTGCTAAAACTACGACTTGATTATGAGGCGCGCTGTGGTGGGGGATTCCGGACTAATTTTGACCACAAGGAGATTTTTAGCGTGCTCCGAAGGCACGGAACACCGGAGTTTTCGCATTTCACCCCCCTCGAAATGCGGCCACCGCGACCGGGACGTGCTCCCGCGACCTCGTGCTTAGCAGCGCATCACTATACCCACAAAGCCACTGCCGTAGGTGGGACATTAGTGCGTGCGTGCGTGTGTGTGTGTGTGTGTGTGTGTGTGTGTGTGTGTGTGTGTGTGTGTGTGTGTGTGTGTGCGTGTGTGTGTGTGTGCGCGCGCGCGCGCGTGTGTGTGTGTGTGTGTGTGTGTGCGTGTGTGTGTGTGTGTGTGTGTGTGTGTGTTATGAGCATTTACTTTATCATTCTAATCACATTTTCTGTCCCCTTTCTCCCCTTTCCCAGTCTACGGTAGCCAACCAGGCTGAGCCTGGTTAACTACCTTGAGTTTTCCTTATCCCTTCTCGCCGTCGCTCTGTCTCTGATTAAACTAAAGAGTGAGCGCGTCGCTTTGCACCCAGTTACAGTTGCATCCGTCTTATCCTTTGCATGAGCGCGATGCGAGGAGAAAGAGCGAGAGTGCAAGCGACGCGATGGCTGTCTCTCACGACCAGTAAGACTCCGCCATCTTTCATTACGGGTGCTTTCATATCAAACGTCAGATAAAGCTTCAAGTGTTAAGCAATACTGCTATCGAATACTCATAGCTTCTGACAGCTGCCGAAGCTCCCACCATATTTTCTTTTTATTTTCTCGAACAGTTTCGGTGACACGCTAAAGTTCCCTGGTAACATTTTCTTTCTAGCAATATTTTGCTGTCGGTAGCATTTTGTCCTTTCAATCGTTTCAACTGCTCTTAGAGCAGCTTAATGGTTATTACAGTTGTTGCCTTTGGTTGGTTAATCACAACGGAAAGGCAACTGAAAGGCTGTCTTCAGACAAAAAAAAAGTATATCGGCGGATTTCTCAACGTAGGTTGTTTGTAGTGACAAGCGTCGGTGAGCCAAGTAGTGCATCGTCGTCCGGCATACTTTATATGGGCGGCTTGGAAAAAGAAAATGACATCGTATTTCAATAGTTTCCAAGCGACTGTGCGATCGTTGGAAACAAGCACGCAGCCGCAGCCGCTCGATCTTCGCATAACAGTGGCGACTGAGTCGCTATCTCGATGTCAAGAACAGACGCAGTGGGAAATCTCCGTGTGCTTGCTCGCGAGACTACGTTGGCCTAGTTGAATTCGGCAGACTTTACAAACCAGCGCCTTTGTTCCCTGGATCCTCATCTGAAGCTCCGCCTTATACATGGCTTGCCACGACGGGAGGTAACTCTCATTTGTAGTCCGCGGCTTGGAGTAGCCTTTACTAATGCGCACTCATGCCTCATCAGAATGGCCACAAGTTCAGAATGTGAAGTTTGCGGGTGGGAAGAGACGAGAGCACACCTTCTGTGTGAATGTCGTCATTTGAATGCACAAAGAAAAATCCTCAGCACCACGCTCGACAAGACTAACAACCGTCCCCTTACGGAAACCAGAATTATTGGACCCTGGACCCAGCCGACGTCGGCCCGAACTACTTTAACAGCGCTAGTGTGCTTTTTAAAAGAAACTGGATTCATTGCAAAGCTATAGAAAGTGCGAACTGCTGCGTTCCTTTCCTTTTTTTATCTTTTCTTGTTTTCTTATCCTTTCTCCCCTTACCCCATCCCCCGTGCAGAGAAGCGAACCGGACACTTAATATGGTATTAACGTCTCTGCCTTCTCCTCTTGTTTTCCCTTTCTCTCGGCTACAGCTCGTACTTTGTCAAACATTTGCCCAAGTGTGAGGCCACCAATCTGGCGCATTGGTGCTTTCTACAGGCAGTCTGTCGCTGCCATAGTGGCAACCTTCGGCAGCGAGCCTCCATATAAGTGGCTTATTATAGGTAAGTTGCATGTTCATAGAAAAGGGGGGAGCTGCTGTAGCTCACAGACTTCAACTAGCTGGTTTCTGCAGCGCTGGAGCAGAGAGAGATAGAAGAGAGGGGACCTATAGTCTGGTAAGTCCAGTCTGAGTTTCACTGGTTATCATGGTATTGTGAAGAGGATGCTACATATTAAAGTTCGAAACTGGGCCTGTATTGACAAAGCTTTTTGTTTGTAAGTGTTCTTTGCCATTGACCGGCTGTCTTATGCGCAGCACTAAAGATTGGCTAGAATTTGCTTTTACGAACAATACTATAACGTAAGAGCTTATTGTGAATATGGGCCCATATGCTTACAGCGGTTGATCGAGCACATGTTTTTTGTTCATTTGCTTGTTTCTTTATTTCTTGGTTTCTTGCTTTCGTTTCGTGAATTCCATTGGGACCATAATGTTCCTTCTTAATATTTCGTGGAAGTAGCTCAGATCTTTTAGGAATACGGAATGTTTGTCCGTGTCGAGGTAGGGGACGGGGAGAGCGGTGTTTGAGCAATATATGTGGAAGCATGTTTTCTCGTTCGCACTTTCACTAGGTGTCTTCAAGGCTTGGAAGCTTCAGGCTACCGCAATATGGGCACGCATAAGAAGAGAGGTACTCCGTTCAGGCTTGCTTGATTTATGTGGTGCCTCTTCGCAAAAGGCAAAAGGAAAGAAGATGGTGATGACATCTATCTAAGGCTTTGTTGGTGCTCCTTGCAGCTGTTTTCGTGGGCATCAAAGGAACCAACCTCACGTCTTGCGATAACGCACAAAAAAAAAATTAAAAAGCTATGCAAATCCAATGCACAAGTTGGAGTTTATGGGAAGCGAGGCCTTGTAGTACAATATTCGGCCATAAGTTTATGGATACCCGCTACGTTGGCTTAGCGGCTGTGGCGTTGTGCTGCTAAGAGCGAGGTCACGGGTTCGTTTCCCGGCCGTGGGCGCCGCATTCAGAAGGGAGCGGAAGGCAAAAACGCGCATGTACCGTGCATTTGGTGGGCTCTAATAAAGAACCTCAGATGGCTAAATTAATCGGGAGCCTTCCTCTATGGCGAGCTTTGTAATGAAATGGTGATTTTCGAGCGTAAAGCTCCAAAATATAATTAATTTTAATTAGCAAGAACGATAATCTGCTCATAGTGTGCGTGGGCAAAGCGCTTATGTCGGCAGCAGAAGACATGCTGAACGCTATGCTGGCTCTGCCACCAAGCCTATTGACAAGACCGCTGACGGCGTGTTCACTTCGCTTCGTCGTTTCTTTCTTTATTATTTTTTTAATCAAACGTTCTCCGCGTTTCTGGATACTTTCTAAAGACCGCGCGCAGCGCCGATTGCGGGACTGCACGGCGGTGGCGGCTGCGTCACCAACAACGGGAATGCGCCTCGAGCGTCCGGACACCTGCATCCACCTCTCTCCATGGTAATGAACGCGCTAATGCGGTAGCCCGAGAGCTCGCTAACCGGGCGCCATTGGAAGAGTTGTCCAACCCAGACGACGCACTGACAGAACCACTGAACTACACTGCAACTCTAGAATATTACAGATATACAAGGAGACCCTTCCCTCCACCACATAATTCCCTTAATTGAGAAGATGCCGTCGCGTGGCGACAGCTTCAAACTAATTCATTTCCCTGCCTCTTTTATCTTCACCTCTTCCACCCCACACAATATCCCTCATACTGTCCCTCTTGTGGAGCAAAGCCTACAGTATATCATTGCACCTGGGAGTGCCCACACCCTCCGGGCTACTCCCTTATTCCTTCACCTTCACCTTCCTCCTGGGAGACTGCGCTGACCAGCTCCGACCCGAAGAGCAGCGACGGCTGATCCGGCGGGCACGCGGAGTGGCGCGAGCCAATGGGGCCCTGAACTAAGGGTTCCACCCTGCGAGGAAGTCGCCGATTCTCATGACTAATGAAAGTTCTCTCTCTCTCTCTCTCTCTCTCTCTCTCTCTCTATCTATCTCTCTCTCTCTCGAGCGTCCGTATAATCGCTACCGCAATAAAAGGATGTGCAGCCATGCCATATGCCTGTATACAGTAGAATTTCTGCAAACGGAATTCGTATAAACGGAATTGTCGGTTGAACGGAGCAAGTTCTCAGTTGATTCGTTTTCTACTTGTACAATGTATAAACATTTTCGTTAATCGGAAGCCACTATGTTAACTATCCCCTATAAAGGAAAATACATAATGAACTTCTAAATGACATTTCTATAAAAGAAGAAGAGAACATGTTTCAAATTCTTTCATTTATTTCAAGACACAACAACCTCTGGAACATTTGCAACGGCCGCATTTGTGTGTTTTGAAAGTGCCGCCATATATGCATACTTTGTCGAAAGCATATATGCACTGCGTTTACTGCGACCGCCAGATCGACTACAGGCTGTTTAAAGCAGTTTCTGCGGCCATTCACAAGTGTCAATGCCCTGGGGAATGAGAAGAACCCCCGTATATACTCGGCATTTGCAGGTACGGAGTGTGAGCAGCGTCACGGTAACCGTACCACACAGACAAACGACGTATACACTGAAAGCGCGGACTAGTCTGCGTATTTTTTACAAATGCTTGTACGTGACGTGTCTTGCACTGCATCTGTGAAGCTCGGCAGATGCAGTGTACTGCGTCTGCCGAGCGATACAGTACCCTGCATCGTACTTTCGAGTTGAAATAATTAAATTCGTTTACACTGCTTACATTGTAGCCTGAGCTATACCACATTTAGAAACGGGACAGCGACTGTACATATCCTTGATGACAGCGTTTTCATCCAATTAAGAGAAAAGTTCCAAAAAGTTGTTCTTTTGTTCTACGAGACGAGCAGCATAATCCCCTGGGTTCTCGATAAAAGCAGTCAATGGCCGGGCTCGCGATCTGTTTTACGCTAGAAAGATTTCCGTGGCGAAATCAGATCCTTTCAGCGGCACTTCGCATGCGTGCGACTGTAGCACACCGCCCACATATTCGAGTCGCATCTCGGTGTCCACGTAGCGCGAGAGACACGACATGCAGCCGCGACTTGATATGCGCAGCACGCGCTATAATGGACCTCGAACACTGCTGCTGTTTAAGAATGGTCTCGAGCAGTGCAGGGGTTATACTCGAAAGCTTCGTGCAAATTGCGTGAAGTCGATCTTTATAAAAATACAAGCGCGACGGAAATGAACGCACCGAAGTAAGAGGTTTAGTTCAAGAATTTTTCTTCTTTATGTTCGGGTGCGATTCTGCCCGAATGAAGGCAAGGAGGCAAAAACTGAAGCACCTAAACATTTTTTTTTTTCGCCATCGTCTCATAAACTACAAGCCTACGAAGTTAAACTATCAGCAATAATAAAAAAGGCTATGCTCGCTACGCAAATACTGTTTGCACAGGTTGCTTATGCCCTTTGGCGCAAACAATTTTCGAGAACAAATGTAATGTCAACGAGTACAGAAATACAATTTTTTTAAACTTACTTGGTAAATATGAGGATCGCAGTGGTTGTTTACGTTAGAAGCACGAAGACATGCGTGTTTGTATGCATTTATATCTTGTTTGAGGCAGCTAAAGCGCTTGTATTCCGAGATATTTACAACAGAATCTTACGTTCAGTGCGGTCGTTCCGCTTTCAGAGACGGGAGTCCCAGCAAAAAGACGAATCCCCCCTGTGACGCTGCTGAGCACGTGGAAAAAGCGACCGCCAGCTTTGTTTTTACCAGCCAAGCAGAAGCGCCGCTTTTAGCAGCTCTGCCCAGCTTCTAGACTGGCATGCTATACAAAATTAGCGACATACCACAGAAGGTTTGCCATTGTGTCGAGACTCCCGCCTCTGCATGCGAAATTCCCGTACTGATCATCAAATTTTCTGATGAATAATTCCTATAATTCCGTATAGCATGCCAGTCTAGAAGTTGGGCGGAGCTGATAACAGCGGCGCTTCTGCTTGGCTGGTAAAAACAAAGCTGGCGGTCGCTTTTTCCACGCGCTCAGCAGCGTCACAGGGGGGATTCGTTTTTGTGCTGGGACTTCCATCTCTGAAAGCGGGACGACCGCACTGAACGTAAGATTCTGTTGTAAATATCTCGAAATACAAGCGCGCTTTAGCAGCCTCAAACAAGATAGAATTTTTTTTACCATTTCCTTTCTATCCTATTTTTAACCTCTATCTCCCAACCCCAGTGTAGGGTAGCAAACCTGAGACTAATATATGGTTCACTTCTCTGCCTTTCCTCTTCATCTCTCTCTCTCTCTCTCTCTCTCTCTATGAGGTATAGCTCGGAATACAAACGATTTAGCAGTATCAAAAAAATTGAATTGTCTTCGAATTCAAATGTCTTCAAGTTTCTAATACAACCATGTAGCACTTTCTCGAAATAAAAAACAAATGATTAACAGGCTTTTATTTACGTATTTATTTACTTGTTTCCCAAGGTGCATAAACCACCCATACGATCAACATTTGCGTAGCTAGCACAGCCGTTTTATCAAAATTACTGATAGTATAACTTTGAAAAACAAAAGTAGGGTTTTACGCACAAAAATCACGATTTGATTATGAGGCAGGACTCCGCAGTCAGGGACTCCGGATTAATTTTAACCACCTGGGGTTCTTTAACATGCATGCAATTCACGGTACATGGGCGTTTTTGCATTTCACCCCTATCGAGTGAGGGAGGAGGAAAAACAGGTGAATGACAGAGAGGTTAAACAATTTCAGGGTCCGGTTGCAGAAATGCGGCCGCCGCGGCCGGCATTCGATCCCGCGCCCTCGGTCTTAGTAGCGCAACGCCATGGTCACTACGCCACCACGGCGGGCGGGTTTTAACATATAAGGCTTCGCCTAAGACCTCCCATTTATTGTTCGCAGTCAAGACTAGAACACACTACGCTGTGCTGTCACGCTTAAGTATCGGCTCAGGCTTTATGTCGCACTCTATATATTGTCATTTGACTGCTCATGTCACTGCTGCTACACTTCGCAGGAGCGTCATTATGCAGGCACTATATAAGGCTTCGCAATAACTAACCCTACGGAATACCGACACCTTCTATACTCCTTGCAAAGAGTGTTTTGCTAAACATGTAAAATCGAACTGTCTATCACGAGGCTGCGCTGCCATATACCTACGTTAAACTTCTATCTACACAGGTCTGGTCTGGTACCCTCACTATTACGATCATTCTGTGGTGAAGCAGAGACAATAGACCATTTCTTGTTGTCTTGTAGGCGTTTTTCTGTAATAAGAAAAAAGGCTACTGGAAACGCCGCTTCGCAATATTGGCTTAGATTTAGCTGTGCCTGTGATCTTATCTTTAGAGCCTCCATAATTGAGCACCGCCACAGAAATGTTTGCTTGGCAATCCAAAACTGCCTGATTTAAACTGATCGATTACCATGTTAGACTGATCCTCCCTCTAACCCACAATATTTCATTTATTTATTTATTTATTTATTTATTTATTTATTTATTTATTTATTTATTTATTTATTTATTTATTTATTTATTTATTTATTTATTTATCATTAGTTTTCTTATTCGCGGTTTTCTTCTGGTTGCTTTTTTTCCTCCACAAAAAAATTACTTTCTAAACTCCAACGTTCAAACTGTCAGTTCCCTTGTTTTTTGTTTTTTATACGCCTAATTTAACCACCCGATTCATGGTCAATCCCCCACTGTGGGTACGCACCACAGCCACTCTGGAGAACAACAACAAACGCTAATGAGACATGGCGCAAAACAAGGCGAAGACGGGCATCTGGGCTTAGCACGAGCTGGTTCCCATCTTGGTCTCTCGCTGCGCTGCTCTTGTAAATACAGTGTAAATAGTCTATTTTGTCCGTGTCTTTGCGCACATTAAATTTTAGTGGAGGTTTGCAATCCTCGTCCTTGCCACGGAGCTCCGCAGCGGTCACTACATCAAGCTCACTACCGTGCCTGCCGGAGATAAGACCCCATCATTGCTGGCCGCGACTCGTCAGACTACTCCAGTCACGTGACGCTTGCCCACGCTCGCGACCCTGGTCTGTTCTTCGGCTTGGACGGCGCTGACGTCGACGAGTGGATCAATCTCTATGAACGCGTTAGCACTATATTAGCAGGCGGAATTCAACGATCATGCTCCCTAACGTCGCCTTTTACCTGATCGGTACGCCTCGCATGTGGTATCGAACCCACGAAGATGAATTAACGAGCTAGGACATATTCAAACGAAAACTTAGCGATATGTTCAGCGGCTGCTTCGGGCGCACGGTCGCAGCAAAAAAAAAAGGCCCTTACGACGCGTGCTCAGAGCCCTACAGAGTCCTACGTCTCATACATACAAGATGGCTTGGCTCTTCGCTGCAAAGCTGACGACAAGATGTCTGAAACAGGCAAAGTCGACCACATATTAGAGGGTATATCGCAGACGACGCCTTAAACTTGCTGGTTTTCGGCAACATTTCAACTATTGACGCCATTATCAAAGAATGTCACCGCTTCGAACAAGTTAAGAAGCCGTTGGATCACGCCCAACATCGTGCACCTGCCAAATACCGCTGCCACGTCGACTTCTGAGGATCATCCCTGCCAGCCAATCTCGCAGTATTGTACCGTCATCTATATGGATACTCATTCATTTTCTCATTTGTGTAACCAAACCTGTCGTTGGGAATGCGCAACGTTGAAAAGGAATGAACACCAATCTTCATCGCCACCCATCTCACTACCACGCTGTTATCGCTGCTGACCTCGGATAGCAGGAGTAGCGAGCCAAGAAGAGAACGGGCTCTGATCACCGGCGGGGCGTGGACGCTGTGCCACCAATGGCCACCACTGTATACTCTCACCTTCTTCAATAAATGTAGGGATGACGGTACACCGGCGTGGTCTCCTCGCCGTACACACGCGACAATGGGAGATTTCACCAACATATGCCTCCCCACTCCTTATTAATCACTTCTATCCACAGCGACAACGATGAGGTCATAGGCCTTGATGCGTACAGAAGATTCTAGAAGGAAATTCTGAACGGCGATAGAGACAGCTTGCCTCCGGAATCAAGACCCTAAAAGATACGAATGAGAAATCACCGTCTTGCAGTCAATGCAGGGTCACAAATACCGCTTAAATTTGAAATTAAGCGCCGTTGGAGTAGCGCATCTAAGACGAGACGAAGGGACAAAGAAAAAGCACACGCCAATGACATTTAATACGACGCACCAACAAGCCCAACGTGCCACCTTAGTCGAAATTAGGGCTTCTTGGTCAATCAAGCGCCATGTTTTGATGATGTCAATGATGGTGATGGCTTAAAAGGCCGTCTTTCATAAATTAATTGCAGGGATAGATTTAAAAAACACACAACGCTTACACGTGTGTAAGGCGAATGTTTAAGCGTTAGCTGTGGTGCGTGCTAGGCGTTTTCGCTCCAGATCTCGAGCTAGCAAAACCGCTTGGAGGACTGGAAGGTCCTGCTTGTGCCATGACATTTTATTGTGCCGCCGCCGGCGCTCCCGTAAACATCACGCGGTTAATGCGACGCGGCGGCAAGCACTCGCGTCACGTATTACCGACTCGCGGTGGTGACTCACGATGACCAAAGGAAAGGAAAGGCGTAACTACGCCGCGGAAATATTTCAACGATACTGGAACCCCCTCACGGCAAGACACTTTACATGCGAAAAAGTTTATAACTCTATCAAAAAGTAAGATGTAAAGAAACTTCATTTTGAATGGTATAGGGAGCTTCTACCTAGAGAATAAATATGTTGCCGAATGTTCACATTGCTTTCAAGTCTCAACAATACTTTTCCAGCTTTTTGTCTCTTGAAAAAACCTGCAGACTTCAGTGATCCGTCCGGCGGAGTCGTTTTTGAACGAGGTGCGAAACGGACGCGATGGATACCTGTCGCAACGTATTTTGTGTTGTTGTTGACTCGGAACATTATTGCTTCTCATACGAGACGAGAAGAGAAGAAGACAAAGTACGAAGCGCAGTCAGTCAGATCACCGCCAATTCAAAAGAAAGTATACGCTTGCGATAAACAATGCGTGCGCGCACCGTGGCGTAGTAAAACCTGGCGTGGTATAGCACGGCAAAGCTGAGCGCCTGGTGTGTCCACGCTGATTTACTGCGCAGATACGTTCGATTGCAGCTGCGAGTGCACGTGGAGCGATTACAGTGATACAAGCAGGCTTTATTTGAAAATTCGTGTAACTAACACAAGCCGCAATGCATATATGTCACCTGAGTTTTCACAGAACGCCAAGGCACCCCGTCACAGCGGCAGACACGACGTTCAGGAACAAGCAAACCGGAAGAGGTCATGAAACAGTGATATTTGCAGCACACTGTGCCAAAGGACGCGGAAGCAAACCTTCTTTCTTTACCTTCCTGGTTCTCTGTTTTGTTTATTATGAGCCCGTTCCACGGCAGTGAGTGAGTGAGTGAAGAAACTTTGTTGTGAACGCCTGCAGAACGGTTAGCCTTCCCCTGTTAGTGAGGCGTTACCGTGACGCGGCCATGACGTCTTCGCGGCGTGTGGCGCCTCTGCTTCAGCCGCGGCCGCACTATTCCCTTTGGTCGACCGCGCCTGCCCCTCTTTTGGGGTGGCAGCCTCCCTCCGGTTTCGCTCGGTCGTTGCCTTTCGAGGGCCGCCGAGATCTGCTGGACGGCCTGGGTTTGGACGTCTTGGTCATAGCATCTCGTTGCGGCCTCGAGCCGCGGCGGGATCGTTGTTATTGTTGCAGCTTCATGCGGATTCTTAGCACAGTCCCAAAGGATGGGAGCTGCAGTGGCTCTTTCCTTTCGGCACACACAACACAGATCACTTTCATAAACACTTGGACACACGTGCCTCATCAGCACCGGGGTGAATAACGAGCCCGTTTGAAGTTGTCATTATAAAACCGCCTCCTTACGGGTCAAGCCCGGATGAGGTGGTGGCATAGTCCTTCGCTCTAGTCGGTAGCATTTCACAATTTCGTTGTAGGAAGTCATTTAGTCCTTGGTTTCCTACCACCACGACGGGTCGGCTGTAGTAGCAGCGGTACGGTTCGCCGTCTCGTTCCGCGTTCGCCGTCTCGTTGTGGTTAGCGTTGCCGCGATCCGACACATCACTGCCCATGTGGGCCGGAAACCACTTTATCACCACACACCGACTTTCACTCGCGAGATCGACCAAACGCAACACACGCGCGGCTTCACCACACACCCTTGCTCTGGCGTAATTTTTCACTGCCGTCCTAGAATCACAGAGCACAGTCGTGCACACGGGGTCGGCGATGGCCAAAGCAATGGCCACCTCCTCGGCTTGATGCGCCCCTCGAGTCCGCACACTCGCCGCTGTTCTAGTTGCACCGGTCGATGCCCCGAGAGAGAGAGAAACAACTTTATTTTGCCACTGCAGGGTAGGAAGTTAGGGCAGGTAGGCCTAGTGTGGCTCCCAGGTGGGGGCGACGTCTTGGGCCCACGAAACGAGTGCGAGTTGCGTTTTCTTGTCTTGCCTTGTCAGCAGCTGGTTCCAACCCTCTTCGGAGGGAACTGGCAGTAATGATCGTGGGGGAGGGTTACCCTCGCATCCCCAGAGAATGTGTGCCCGAGTGGCGAACACTCCATGGTCGCACTTAGTGCAGACGGGGTCATAATCCCCTCCAGTGATTAAATAAAGTCTAGAATGACTGAGTATTGAATCGGTCTGCAGTCTGCGAAGCATGGTGGCTTGCGCTCGTTCGAGGTCGGGGTGGGGAGGCGGGTACACGCGTCTCGTCTCCTTATAGAAGTTTGTAATTTCAGCGTAGGATTTGGGGGCCTCTGCGAGCGCATCTGGGTTCGAGGGGCCGGCCTCCCGGTTAGTTAGGCCTCGGGCTAAACGGTCGACCCCTTCGTTCCCAGAGTTCCCCGCGTGAGCAGGTACCCACACTAAGCTTATAGTTCTGTCGAGAGTGCAACCGCGGAGGATGTGTGCGGCGTGGAGACAGAGTGAGTTTTTTTAGAAATTTTGGATGGCTTGTTTAGAGTCACTGAGAACCGTGCTTGTGCGGGGATCCGCGATGGCTAGCGCGATCGCAACCCCTTCGGCAGCGGTGGAGGAGTGTGTGCGCACTGTAGCGGCACTGATGAGGGTGGTGGTTGGCGTCGCTACGCAGGCTACGTATGTGTTACAGTCGCATTTCGCCGCGTCCACGTACATGGCATGTTCGTCGGCGGAGTAGGTGACGTCTAAGGCTTGTGCCTTCAGTTGGCGGCGCCTATCGTGACGGCTGGGTAGCATGTTCTTGGCCATGGGTCTGATGACTAGCCGACTGAAGACTCCAGTCGGGAGGGGAGCAGTGGGGTGGATGTCACCTGTAGGGTTGATATTAAGACGATTAAGAATGTAACGACCGTGTTCGGCGCGAGAAAGACGGTGTACCTGTGCAGTCTTGTGTGCCTCTATCAGCTCTGTGAGGGTGTTGTATACTCCAAGCTGAAGGAGACGCTGTGTGCTGGCGGACTGGGGCAGTCCCATTGCCGCCTTGTACGCCGAGCGGATGATGCTATTTACTGCCTCTTCGTCTTTGCGGCGGAGGTGGTAATAAGGGTATGTGTAGACAATCCTACTAATGAGGTAGGCTTGTGTGAGGCGGCAGAGGTCGGTCTCCCGCATTCCCCTGCGGCGAGTGGCAATGCGGCGGATTAGGCCGTTGATTTGGTGGGCTGTGGTTCGGAGGCGTTGGATGGCTTCCGAGTTCTGCGTGTTGTTCTGAACCAGCATGCCTAACACGCGGATGGTCTGTACGGGGTCTATGGGGTGGGTGGCAATGTGAAGCGTGATTGGCTCTTGAGGGTCGGGGACGGGTCGGCGAACACGTCTGTCTCGTATAACTAACAGTTCAGACTTGGTGGGCGAACAAACGAGACCGTTTGCCTGTACGTAAGTGTGGACGGTGTCGATTGCCTGTTGAAGTGAATCTTGTATCTCCCCGTCCGAGCCAGTGTTTGTCCAGAGGGTAATATCGTCGGCGTATATTGAGTGCTTAATGTGGGGTATGGTGTCGAGAAGTGTGGGAAGGCCCCGCATAGTAATGTTGAATAGGAACGGGGACAAAACAGCTCCCTGTGGTGTTCCCCGGGTGCCCATGGTGACTTTGTCACTGCAGAGGTCTCCAATGTGGAGTTCAGCAGTGCGGTTGTAAAGAAAGTTGGCAATGTAGTTGTAGGTGCGAGTGCCTACATTCATCTGTGAGAGGTTGGTCAGTATAGAAGCGTGCGACACGTTGTCGAACGCTTTACTGACGTCGAGGCCGAGAATGGTGCGTGTCGCCCGGATGGGACCCGGGTCGAGTATGTCGTGTTGTATCTGCCACATGATGTCTTGGGCAGAGAGTCCAGCCCGCAACCCAAACATCGTGGGGGGGAGGAGATTCTCCTTGTCTGCGTGAGTGTGGAGTCTGTTCAGAACTACGTGCTCCATAACCTTCCCCAGGCAAGACGTGAGCGAGATGGGCCGCAGGTTGCCCATATCGAGTCGTTTGCCTGGTTTGGGTATGAAGATTACCTTGGCATGCTTCCAGGAGTCTGGAAGGCGACCTTCATGCCAGTGGTGGTTGAAAAGGTCCGCAAGTGCTGCGACCGACTGGTGGTTCAGGTTGCGGAGCATTTTGTTGGTAATATGGTCATCGCCGGCGGCCGCGGTGGTCTTGATGCGGTTGAGAGCGGCGCGGACTTCCGACGCCATGATGTCTCTGTCCATGTCTGGGTTCTGGGAGCCTTGGTAATTTAAGGGGGTGGGAATGTCGGTGGAGGTGTTTATGTATTTGTCTTTCAAGGTAGCGAGGAGTTCCTGGTTCGTGCCTGGAAACGCGTGTATGACGCGGTTGAGATTCTTTTGTGATGCTGACTTGGTGTGGGTCGGATCAAGCAAGTGCTTGAGCAGAAACCATGTGTTCTTGCATCCCAACTGCCCATCGAGTCGGTCGCAAGTCTGATACCACTGTTCCTGACTAAGTTTGGTGGAGTAGGCTACGATCTCTCGTTCTAGGCGAGCGAGGCGAAGCTTGAGAGGGCGGTTGTGTTTGCGTCGGAGCCAGCGAGCGTGGAGGCTGCGCTGGGCCTCCCACATATGCATGAGTTTAGCATCTGGGGTGGGGCCACCCTCCTCCTGGGTGACTGTGGAGGTGGCGTTGGCTGCGTCGCGGAGCAGAGTATCTGTCCATGTGTTGAGGTCGTCTATGGGGCTTTGCGGACGCTGAGTTCGTACGTACCGGAAAGCGTCCCAGTTGGTGTGTTTGAATGTGCGGCGAGGGCCCTTGCTGTGTGTGGCTGTGAACGTAGTGCTGAGAACATAGTGATCGCTACCTATGTTCATACCGAGATTGTCCCAGCGCGCATCTGGGATGTTGCGGGCGAAAGTGAGGTCGGGGCAGCTGTCTTTCGTGATGCTGTTACCGAAACGGGTGGGCCGTTCGGGGTCGAGGAGGAGCGTCACAGCCAGTGTCTGGGCAGTGTCCCAAACCTTGGCTCCTTTACGACCGCAGGCTCTGCTGGGGTAGCCCCACTCGGCGTGTGGTGCGTTAAAGTCACCCACTATAAGTAGCATCTCGTTCCGCGCGATCGCACACGCCTTGCGGAGGAGAGTGGCTACATTAGTGCTCTTGTCACTTGGGGGGCTGTACACGTTTAAGATGTTGAGTGGGGATTCGGTTCGGCTGTTTGGAAGGACCTGCACGAAAGTGTGTGGGACTTCGGGGTAGTCAAGATCGAGTTGATTGGCGGTGAGGTTGCGGTGTACAAGGATGGCGGTGCTCGGGCGGAGATCCGGCGCCACCGATTGGTTGTAAGCAGTATAGCTGGCGAGTTTTGTGTCGGTGTATGTTTCCTGGAGGGCTATAATGTGGGGTGTAAATGGCTGGGCCTGCAGGGTATACTCCAAGGCTCTCCGCTTTGCCTTGAAGCCCCTGCAGTTCCACTGCCATACTGTGATGGGCGCGCTAGCCATCGCGTTTCCTGTAGGGTTCGGGACGCTGCGGAAACGCTACGTCGGTTTTGATAATACCACCAGCAGACGCACGCGCGGCTGCACTCTCGGTAGAGGGAAGCGCACCAGGCGACTGAGTGGGCTTTGATGTCGTGAGGGCGTCAGTTTGCGGAGGGCCCGCGAGGTGGTCGAGGCGTGCGGTTAGGGTGTGAATATTGGTTGCCATTTCAGTGCAGCCTTCAATGAGCTGGTCGATAGTGGGGGTCAGCCGTTTTAGGACGTCCTCTATTTTAGATAAGCGGGCGTCAAAAGTTTCGAATTTTGCGTCAAGGTCAGAGGTAGAGGAGGGGGGAGGTGCCTTGCGCTTATTGCACTTGGGCTGGTCGGTGTCCATGTTGGGGTCATTGGTGGAGTCGGAGGTGGGAGCGCGAGCCACCTGCTGCGGCCGCGGTTGTGGGTGCGCCTGTGCAGACTCAAGGCTATGAATTTTAGCATTTGCCTGTGCTAACTGTAGCTGTAGTTGCTTAACCATTTCTGCCAGTTCCCTTACCTGGGGGTCGGGCAGTTGGCTTGTGGCTGGTGGAGGGCTCTTCCACGCGACCTGTTTGGTGGACTTGGTATCCGGCCCGACCTGGGAGGTTGCCCGGGAGTCCCGAGAGCGCGATGGGGAGCGGCTAGGGCTGTTGTGACTGGAGCCGCTGCTTCGCAGTGGTGGGAAAGCGTCATTTCCTGGGGGTCGTTGTTGGCGGTCGCGGCTCCGAGAGCGAGATTGATGGCCACGTGACAAGGTGCCGGGGTCAGTTTCAGTGTCCGTGGAGGATTTGGAAGATTTAGCTCGGCTGGTTGGCACGAAACGGTATTTACAGCTTCTACTGCCGGTGGGATGTGGGCCTTTGCATACGATGCACGTGGCTTGACAAGTGGGTGGTTGGTCGTCTGGTTGAGGTTCGTGGGCCACACCGCAGCGGCGGCAAATGGGTTGGCGCGGTTGTGGGCACACATCTGTTCTGTGACCTAGCTTGCGACAGTTGAAACAAGCCTCCGGGCGCCCCTTGTAAGGGAAGACCTCGAAAGTGAAGCCCAAATACCGCATGTATCGGGGCAGCTTGGTGTTGGCAAACGTGACGACAAAGTGTCGTGTCTGGCCCATACGCCGCGCAGCAACGATAGGGATGTCGGGATTGCGAGCCCGAAGCTCGGCGAAGATTTCGGCGTCGCTTTCATAGCTGTAAGCCCGGTACAGAATCCCTCGCACGGAGTTGTCTGGGGCTGGGGCGTAGGCGGCAACAGGGACTTCTGTGGTGTCGATGGTGATGGCGCGGACCTTGGCGTAAGACACTGCACGAGCACTGTCAGGCGTGCTCACTGTCACTGTGTTGTTAGTGGGGTGCATTCTAACCTGGTCGGCAGTAACTGCCAGGCGTTGGTCGACGTTGGCTGCTGCGTAAATGGCAACAGCCAGCCGGGTGGGGCCGACGGTGTGGAGGTTGAGTGTGCCCTGCGGGCGAAGGACTATCTTGAGGTCGTCCGAGGGCAGGCGGGGAAGCGGGCGCTTTCTGGTCGGCGGTGGAGGGCGGCCGCGTTGCCGCGCATTCGGGGCAGACAGCGTCGTGGCCGGCGTCTGGGCTCCGGCAGGTTGTTGTTCAGGCGGAGATGGGCGTCGGTAGCGGCGTTGCATCTCGAACGCCGTCCATGTGCCGTCGGATAACTCCGCGGCGGTGATATCGGAGCCTTCTACGGTGTAAGGCATCTTCCATGCGGCGTTGGGCGCGGCAGGGTGCGGCGTCACCACCGCAGCTTGGTATGGGAGAGTCCGCTTCAAAAAGGTGGTCGGTGGGAAACGGCGAGAAGGCCGCTTCCCACATGACTCCCGACGATAGCGACCCGGGCAAGGGCGGTCGGTGAAGGTCGCGTCGTCTCGGTGGTTACGGAGCGCGCTGACGACACGTCCGTTCACCTCGGCTGTCTCGGAGCGAGTCTCGATGCCCCGACGACTGCAGCGGCGAACGCCTTTCTGTCATGTGGTATAAAATTTTTTAAACAGGGTTGAAGTACCTCAGACAGGCTGGCCAACGTTTCGATAGGTGGACCTACCTTCGTCAAAGGCGGCCTCGTCATCCTCGGCGTGTTAGTTTTAAAGGGTTAGTGCAGTGACGTCACGTGCGGGTGTTGTCGCTGGCGGCTGGTTTTAAAGAGAGAGATTACAAGAGGGAACAGGCGCTGTCGTCCGACGTCTGTGAGCCTCATTCTCAAGACGAAGGGACAAGAGCGTGAGAGTGGGCACGCGGGGAGGAAAGAAAAGAAATAGAAGCAGAAAAAAAGGAAAAAAAAGGGAAAAAAAGGAGGGGGGAGCCAGGGCCGTACCAAGACACAACAAAGGGGGGGGGGTGAAAGAAAAAGAAAGAGAAAATGAAATCTTTAAGAAATACGGGGGCTTGGGAGCGTGTTGGGGATGCGAAAGGTTAGGAGGTATTCAGGGGGAGTCGTTGGCGGCATGTTTTTGAGGCATTAGAACGGCCGGTCAAGCAATAGGTCGAGTAATTTTGAAATAGTTAAGGTGGCGACGAGGAGTCTGCGGTGCAATGTGTGGGGTGACTGAAAGGCAGCGGCATGGTCTTTCAAGGGGCACTGCCCCACGCGCTTAACGTAGGTGTCGTTACGGCGGCATCCAGAAGGCGATACTCTGGGTTGAGGCGCCGAAAAAGGCATATTGACTTCGGAATGTGTTGTCGAGGGGGTTTCAAAAAAAAAAGACTAAAAAAGGGGGGCAGGGGGAAGGGGGGGGGCGAAATCGGTATAGCAAACAGGAGGGTGACGCGTGCAGAAGCGGGCGCGGGCAAGTGTACATGGATGAAGGGGATCGTACACTTGGTATAGACGTAAAATCCTGAAAGAGTACATTAAATTGAGTAGTAGGCAGGAAATTTTTTTTTCTTCCCCTTTCCCTTTTTTTTCCTCCGAAATGAAAGAGTAGGTGAGGTTAAGAATTAAAGTTGGCTGGTGGCCTAATGTGTTTTGTGTATTGGTTGATGATATGAGAGTTTCAGATTTAGGTTACAGCTTTTAAAGATTCTAAGTTGCCGCGTGCCAAATTAATTCCTGTCGGGTGTAGGCAATTAAACTTGTGTATGAGGTATGATTCCGTGTACTTCCTTTCGCGAGGGGAACGGAAATTTGTTTGTAGTATATAGAGCCTTGCTTTGTCAAACATATGTCCATGTTCATTAAAGTCGCTGGCTACTGCTTTGGGTAAATTGTGCTTTGTGTCCGCGCGGTGACCATTGAGTCTTGTATTGATTTGTTGTCCGGTCTCACCTATGTATTGTTTGCTACAAGCGGCGCATTCCAGACAGTAGACTACATTGCTTGATGTGCAGGTGAAAGCCGAAGTTACCTTGTGTGTGTAATTCGACGCTGTACTTTTTACTGTAGTAGTGGATTGAATGTGTTTGCATGTAGAGCACCTGGGGCGACCACAGGGAGTGGTTCCCAACTTCTTCTTTTTCTGTAGTTTGGCGTGCACAAGAACATCTTTAAAATTAGTGTTGCGTCTGTAGGCTACTCTGGGAGGGTCGGGAAAAATCTTCTTAAGTTTCTGGTTGCTGGTGAGAATCGGGTAGTATTTACTTAGGATGTTATTCACGTTTGGGAGTGCGTTTGAGAATTTAGTAGTAAGAAGAGGCGTTGTTGTTCTTGTGATCTTCGCGCGGGGCTTGAGGACCTCGGCTCGATCAAGTTTGGTTGCAGCGATGTAAGCTGTTTGAAGGTCACTGTTTGGGTGGTTCCTGTTTGATAGCGTTTCTTTAAGGTGATCGAGTCTATCTATGTAGTCTTGGTTTTCAACGCAAATGCGACGTAGTCGTGTGGCTTGGCCTTTAAAGATGCCTTGTTTGCAATGTCTGGGATGGTGGCTGGTATATTCTAGGTACTGTTGTTTGTCGAAAGGTTTCCTATACAGCGTTGTCTTTAGTTCACCATTGTCAATGTATATTGTTGTGTCCAGAAATTTTATGCGCTCAGTTGAGGATTCTGATGTGAATTTTATTGTTGGGTGAACAGAATTTAGAAAGGATACATATTTATCTAGACTGTCTTGGCCATGTCCCCAGATTATGAGTATGTCGTCTATGTATCGTAGGTATGTGTGGGGCTTGGTAGTGCAGCGCGATAGGAAATCTGTTTCTAGAATCCCCATAAATATGTTCGCGTAGGTTGGTGCAAAAGGCGTACCCATGCTTGTACCATGTATCTGTAGGTAGTAACTCTCTTCAAATTCGAAGTAGTTATGTGTGAGAACTAATTCAAGGAGAGACAGGTAAACTTCAGTAGAGTGTTGTGCACTGTGTTTAGACAGCGTTTGTTTTATCGAAGATAAACCATCAGGGATTGGAATGTTGGTGTACAGCGCCGTGACGTCTTGTGTTGCGAGAATTGTGTTGTGGGGTAGTGTGCCTTTAGTATTAATGTCTTCTATAATTCTCAGCAGGTGGGGCGTATCTTGTACAAATGACGGAAGTGTTTTCGGCAAGTTACCAAGGTAGTGGTTAAGGAATGTGGAGATGCTCTCTGTCGGGGTGTTGTTGTTTGATACTATCGGACGGCCTGGGATAATAGCAGTGTATAGTTCAGCGGATGGAATTTTATGAATTTTCGGAAGGAGGTAAAAACGTCCGGCAGTTTTGTTGCTTGGTTTAAGAAATTTCTTAAACAATTTCTTAAATTTCTTAAACAGTTTGTTAAGAAATTTCTTAAATTTCTTAAAAAACGCTGTCTAAACACAGTGCACAACACTCTACTGAAGTTTACCTGTCTCTCCTTGAATTAGTTCTCACACATAACTACTTCGAATTTGAAGAGAGTTACTACCTACAGATACATGGTACAAGCATGGGTACGCCTTTTGCACCAACCTACGCGAACATATTTATGGGGATTCTAGAAACAGATTTCCTATCGCGCTGCACTACCAAGCCCCACACATACCTACGATACATAGACGACATACTCATAATCTGGGGACATGGCCAAGACAGTCTAGATAAATATGTATCCTTTCTAAATTCTGTTCACCCAACAATAAAATTCACATCAGACTCCTCAACTGAGCGCATAAACTTTCTGGACACAACAATATACATTGACAATGGTGAACTAAAGACAACGCTGTATAGGAAACCTTTCGACAAACAACAGTACCTAGAATATACCAGCCACCATCCCAGACATTGCAAACAAGGCATCTTTAAAGGCCAAGCCACACGACTACGTCGCATTTGCGTTGAAAACCAAGACTACATAGATAGACTCGATCACCTTAATGAAACGCTATCAAACAGGAACCACCCAAACAGTGACCTTCAAACAGCTTACATCGCTGCAACCAAACTTGATCGAGCCGTGGTCCTCAAGCCCCGCGCGAAGATCACAAGAACAACAACGCCTCTTCTTACTACTAAATTCTCAAACGCACTCCCAAACGTGAATAACATCCTAAGTAAATACTACCCGATTCTCACCAGCAACCAGAAACTTAAGAAGATTTTTCCCGACCCTCCCAGAGTGGCCTACAGACGCAACACTAATTTTAAAGATGTTCTTGTGCACGCCAAACTACAGAAAAAGAAGAAGTTGGGAACCAATCCCTGTGGCCGCCCCAGGTGCTCTACATGCAAGCACATTCAATCCACTACTACAGTAAAAAGTACAGCGTCGAATTACACACACAAGGTAACTTCGGCTTTCACCTGCACATCAAGCAATGTAGTCTACTGTCTAGAATGCGCCGCTTGTAGCAAACAATACATAGGTGAGACCGGACAACAAATCAATACAAGACTCAATGGTCACCGCGCGGACACAAAACACAATTTACCCAAAGCAGTAGCCAGCCACTTTAATGAACATGGACATATGTTTGACAAAGCAAGGCTCTATATACTACAAACAAATTTCCGTTCCCCTCGCGAAAGGAAGTACACGGAATCATACCTCATACACAAGTTTAATTGCCTACACCCGACAGGAATTAATTTGGCACGCGGCAACTTAGAATCTTTAAAAGCTGTAACTTAAATCTGAAACTCTCATATCATCAACCAATACACAAAACACATTAGGCCACCAGCCAACTTTAATTCTTAACCTCACCTACTCTTTCATTTCGGAGGAAAAAAAAGGGAAAGGGGGAGAAAAAAAAATTTCCTGCCTACTACTCAATTTAATGTACTCTTTCAGGATTTTACGTCTATGCCAAGTGTACGATCCCCTTCATCCATGTACACTTGCCCGCGCCCGCTTCTGCACGCGTCACCCTCCTGTTTGCTATACCGATTTCGCCCCCCCCTTCCCCCTGCCCCCCTTTTTTAGTCTTTTTTTTGAAACCCCCTCGACAACACATTCCGAAGTCAATATGCCTTTTTCGGCGCCTCAACCCAGAGTATCGCCTTCTGGATGCCGCCGTAACGACACCTACGTTAAGCGCGTGGGGCAGTGCCCCTTGAAAGACCATGCCGCTGCCTTTCAGTCACCCCACACATTGCACCGCAGACTCCTCGTCGCCACCTTAACTATTTCAAAATTACTCGACCTATTGCTTGACCGGCCGTTCTAATGCCTAAAAACATGCCGCCAACGACTCCCCCTGAATACCTCCTAACCTTTCGCATCCCCAACACGCTCCCAAGCCCCCGTATTTCTTAAAGATTTCATTTTTCTCTTTCTTTTTCTTTCACCCCTTCCCCTTAGTTGTGTCTTGGTACGGCCCTGGCTCCCCCCTCCTTTTTTTCCTTTTTTTCCCTTTTTTCTGCTTCTATTTCTTTTCTTTCCTCCCCGCGTGCCCACTCTCACGCTCTTGTCCCTTCGTCTTGAGAATGAGGCTCACAGACGTCGGACGACAGCGCCTGTTCCCTCTTGTAATCTCTCTCTTTAAAACCAGCCGCCAGCGACAACACCCGCACGTGACGTCACTGCACTAACCCTTTAAAACTAACACGCCGAGGATGACGAGGCCGCCTTTGACGAAGGTAGGTCCACCTATCGAAACGTTGGCCAGCCTGTCTGAGGTACTTCAACCCTGTTTAAAAAATTTTATACCACAGTGTGCCATTCCATCTGCCAGCCCCTTTCTTGTTTTTGGACTTCTGTCATGTGGATACTCTGCCGCGTCCACAAACACGGCACCCCTGTCTTTGGCATGGAGATCAATGAGCGCCATGGCCCTCGCCGCCCGCCGCTCTTTGTGGAACTCAGGGTTCATTGTGGAACTCAGTCCACGGCAGTAACTTTTTTTGTGGGGGAGGGGGGGGAGTTTAAGTATCGCCCGAAATGCGAGCATCGATTGCGATAGCAAAATTTAAACAGCTATACGAAGTTAGGATAGATTTATCGGCCATATAAGCTTGTAAACGTTCGCATACTAACTAGATTAAGACGCATAATTTCACGCACGCAAAGGCAAACATGAACGCATCTCACTCGATAACTGTGGACACTTTTTGTGGAAACGCTGGCGCGAGGAAAAGCGGAAGCAGCAGTGAGGGGTTCTTTAACGTGCACTTAAATATGAGTACAAGGGTGCTTTCACATTTCGTCCCCACTCCAAACTCTTCACCGCCCGGTATTTAAATATAACATAAAAGAAAGTGGTGGCAATAGTCCCCATCAAAATGAGGCCGCCGTGACCAGGAATCGATCCCGCGACCTCGTGCTTATTAGCAATCCAACACCACAGCCACTAAGCAACCGCGGCTGGAGGCTTGACCTTGGCGCTGCCTCTCGCTTCAGCGCGAACTAAGCGGCAAGAACACAGTGCACACGAAGCTATCAGCCCTCCACCCACCTAGCCCCTCTACTCACTGCAGATCGCTTTCAAGATAGGGACCGCGCAGCCACCGCCGGAGTAGAGCGCACCCCGGTGCCTTGCGCTCGATGGAAGACGGCGTATTCCTCCCTGCCTTACTCCCTTGCGCGCGCAAGATCGAGCCACCATCCCGGCTCGCCCTCGCACGCTTTCACTCGCGCCCACAGCATATGACGCGCGGTCGCGATGTTATCGCACTTGGACTTTGTACAGAACATCACGGCGACACCAACGATGACGGCGTAAATGTGCCTGGAGTGTCCATATAACTGCTATCGTAATAAAACTACAACCGTAACTTGCGTCGATCTTGTTTCTGTCGTTGCGGGTGCAGTAGTGGTCTATACTAAAGGCCTTAGGCGTAGCGCACCCGACTCAGAAAAAAAAGAGCGTAACAGAGCACACACAAACACGGCGCCGACTCTCAACGAGTTTATTTCTGGGTTTGGAGGAGGCATATACTACACCTTACTAGGGGCGTAACAAAACACGTGCTCTGAGCATGCTGACAACGCCACATTGCGACATGCATAATTCCTATTCCATGATTAACATGCATAGCATGCTAAAGAATTTGAACTCTTTTGTTGACAATGAGATTGATGGTTTGCTGATACATGCATCACCATATATTGCTCTGTATTGTGCTCCAATGATCAGCCTGGTCAAATTGTTCCCGATTTTGCCTAGCACAACAACTTCATTGAAAAGAGGTCGGAAGGTGCATTTCTTGCCGTAAAGTTGAAGAAGACCATCGAACTGCTCCTTTTTTAAAGCGACGCATCTGAAGTGTTGTTTCTAGGATTACAGTTTCTCATGATAATATAGACAAATGCCTATCGGCAGCGGCATCGCCCCGCAGTCCTGACGACACTGAACCTTCCGCCTCTGGATTCGAATGCGGGGGTGGTAACAGTTGCGAGTCTAGTTCACAAAACATGGAGAACATGGATTTCGATGCTCGAACTTGTAAACGCCGTGTTTCTACGCACTCCCCGAGAACTACTATCCTTCATAAACTAAAGAGTAAAAAGAGTCGAAATTACAACCAATCAAAGGATGATTTCCTAAAAGACAGCATTCTACAGACGGCTGTTAATACTGCCGGTATGTCGTCAACATAGGCATCTTAAAAGTGCTGCAGTGAAACCGTTCCATTTTTGCTGCAGCCACTGTTTTGCTATATTTTTGTGAAAAACTTTCTCCGGATTTGATTACTTTGCAAGAAACGTGGTTATCCACCGAAAAAAGTCTTCATTTAAAGAATTATCGCAGTTTTCGTCTGTATCGCCCTTCTCGTAGAGGGGGTTTGGTATTTTTCATCTCATCGAAAATTTGTCATAGGGCTAAGATTGGTCACCAGTCACTCTCTGTCGAAAGTGACATACTAGCATTGAACGTAATGCTGCCTGGATATACCCCCTTTTGGATAGTCAATGTTTATTTTCCTACAGGAGTTATGAATACAGGTTCTCTTGATGCCGTGGTTGCATCATGCAAATAGGGTATAATCATAGCTGGTGTTTTTAATTGTCACCACGTATCAAGGGGCTATCTGTCTGATTCCTGTGGTAAATGATTGTTGGATTAAACTTCATCCAATGATCTCAAGTGTGTAAATTCGAGAACCCCCAACTTATGTATCCGGAATATTGCGTTCTGTGCAAGACCTTTATCCATTTCGGGTTGTGTCATTTGGTCCTCGTCTATCACCTCGGCCACAAACAGCGACCATCTTCCAATTATTCTTTCAAATCGCATGCCAAATTAATTTTGTGAGTAAGTATGTCCGCATCTAAGTTTATTATAGCAAATTTCTAGATTAATTGCGATCAGTTTTAAATAAACAGGTAGGACTAAGGGGCGAAGTAAAATGACTTAATTTGTGTCAAGTGATAAGTGAGTTATAAAAAATCCAGGTTCAGTATGCAGTCAACCAAAGGTGGTACTTATTCCCCGTGGTGGAATACTGACTCTGAGCGCAAATATAGAATAAAATCAGCACGGAGAGTGTTACTGTTCAACCAATGTCCACGTAATAGGAATGACTATAAATTTGTTGCAGCTACATTCACGCAGACAGTTGCCAAAGCGAAAGAATAGTATAACGCCAAACATTACTGTTATTTATCGAGTCTAGTCATAAAAAAGCCCTGTTAGGTTTATACTGTCTAAAGAGATTGTTTCAGCACTAACAAATGTAGAATTTGTTAATTTAACTTCCACGGTAATGGTACAGTCACTGGAGGAGATTGCAAAAGGCTTAGAGAGTTGATTTACGTCACTTCTACCCCATCATATGACGGCACCCGAACAAGCTGATGATATTCGTAGCAGCCACATTAGAAGAATTAATGAAAGTGGTAAAGTTACTGCCAGCTTCAGCTCCGGATTCTGATGGCATAACTACAGCAATGATAAAAATAATGTTCGAATTGTCTCCCCAGGATTTGCTTAAATTTGTAAATTTTGCCATTAAGAATGCATAAATTCAAGCAGATTGGAAAGTTGTCCAAGTAATACCGCTACTTAAAATCCAGGGCGATGGATATACAATAGATAGCATTAGACCTATTTCTGTGACTTTAAATCTCGTAAACTTAATGGAGAGAGTATGTATGGTCAAATCGAAAGGTGGATAGGCGACAACCAAATATTAAGTGACTCTCAAATAGGATTCAGGCCTGGGTGCTCAGTGTGGTGTGTTCACGATGACTTGGAGAGCCGAATTCAACTCGCTCGCTGCTACAACCAATACGCGGCCTTAGTGAAATTAAATATTGCGAAGGCGTGTGACAGTGTTGAGCACACCATCTTGATCAACAGACTTGAAAGTGTGAATCTTGATCCTACAGTGTATAACTGCATGAGTCATAATTTCCTTATCGGACGTACAATTTATAGCTATCAAAACGGCGTTTCTTCTCAATGTTACAGACAAGCGGTGTTCCTCAAGCGGTGTTCCTCAAACTCTCCCGCGTTTTATTTAACATTTTAAGAAGTCATATTCCGACACACCATTATGTGCAGGTATACGTATACGCTGATGATATCTCATTTTTTTCGGTGTCAAATTATATACATAGCCTTTATAAATAATTGCAGTCGTACTTGAATCAGATTGAAATGTGGCTTAAAGGAATACAAATGTCGCTAAATGTAAACAAAAGTGCAGTCATTGTCTTCCCCTTAACTTTTCCTATCTGAATAACACTGACATATGATGGGGAGATAATTCCACAGGTACAATCATTAAAATCTCTGGAAATTATTTATACAGAAAAGCTAAATTGGCGGATACACATAGAATACATCTCATCTATATAAAGGCGCACGTGCTCTTGGTTTATTACGAAGACTCAGCAGCAGGTGTTTTAGAATGCGCAGGCAGACTCGGCATATCATTTATTGTATGTATGTCAGCCCTATTTTAGAGTTTGGTTACGTGTTATTTTCTAGAAGCGCTGCTTATAAATTACACCCTCTAGTTATTTTAGAATGCGAATCATTATGTACATGTCTTCGGCTTCCAAAATTTGTAGCGAATAATATTATTTATTATGAAACTCACCTGCCTTCCCTTAAAATTCGATTTCGGATACGGTCAGTCGAATCGAAACATTACTGAATGCGTCCCCAGAGACGCTCCTCCTATGTGTTCAATCGAGAGCCGACTGCATTCTTTGCGAATCGATGGACTCGACTACATCGTCCCCGGGTAATTTTTGTGCAGTAGCCATTAGAACCATTACGAGTAGCAATCCGTGATGTGCTTTTCCCAAATTTACCTACTGTGACTGTAAGCGTGCAATTCGATTATGTATTTCCAGATAACTCCATGGGTCGGCCTATTAGATACCTGGAAGGTTTCTTAGATGAAAACTTTGAGAACCTCCATATAAATGCACTAATAGCCACAGATGTTCTGTCAGTGAACACAAGGCATGAGGGCGCATTTATTTGCCATTATTAAATTATTCTTACTCTCTTCGACAGCCCGAATTTACACCATGCAGTATTTCAGGCAGAGCTATTGGCTATCACTCTAGCTCTATGAAAACTACCCTAATCGATTTATTCAGACGTGATCATAACTGAATCGTTTGTTCTGCTCTATCAATACCAAATTCATCTACCATTATTTAATAATTTTATTCATCTCTCCCCCAACATTTACGGCTCATCCATTCGGTATGGGTACCAGTACACATGGGACTCCCTTTAAACGAGTCAGCAGACGCACTAGCGGCGGCATCTCTTAAAAGCCGGTTACTGAGAATCATAAAACCTTCGGCATACGTCACGGCTGCAAGATTTTAAAAATTTTGTGTCCACGAACACGGCAAATCACGGGTAATAAGTAACAGCAATTTTCAGCACTTTAGATTCCCTTAGCACAGCAGTTGGTGTTCAACAAGAAAATTTGACGTTTCATTCACGAGAATGCGTTGCCCAATACCAATCCTTCATTTTCACTACCACAGGTCTGGTATGGCACCTTCCCCTCAATGTTTTTATAGCAACGAACCTGAATCTATGAAACATTTTTTATAGAGTGTCGTAAGTTCGACGTGCGCAGAAAACGACGTCTAAAATGTTCCCTTCGCCAATTTGGATTGGTAATTACGCTTCCTGTGACACTGTCTAGTGGGGAGTCGGCACTAAAACACTACAATAGGAATGTATGTCGTGCCATATTTAATTTCGTACATGAAACAAAGAAACCGCCACCTCAATTTGATCGTTTTACTTTATTCAATGTGAAGACGAAAATATAACCCGCGAATTTTAAAATATTATAGCCTGAAAATTGATATTAACGATTAGTATTCATTTAATGTCATCCTTAAATTACAAAATTCTATTTAAGTATTCTTCCCTTTTTACCTAACGCTGCCCGATTCATGGCCGATCCCCCGTAGTGAGTCATGAGCCATATCCGTAAGTACCAAATCAAAGCATCTGGTCATTTTATTGGGCCGATCCAGAAGATAGTGCAGTATAAACATATGGGCCCTCCCCGTGGATATATACGGCATACAATTTTAGGCCGATTGCCCAAATTGCTGTCTTGAAATGCGGACCAATCACGAAGGTAGTCGCAGTCTACAAAGGGCGCCGATTCCGAAGGTAGCGCAGTCTAAAAATATTGGCCGTTCCAGTGGGTATGTGCCTCTGGGTACGTGTCGTTCTTCAATTAGTCTCCTTGACGAAAACTTGGGTATGTGTCACCGGGCGTGTGTGTCAGGAACCACTGCGTATGCGCCGCTCTTCAATGAACCGACGCCAACTTGGATCGCTGGGTAATGTTGGTCACGTTTCCATGGGTATCGAAAAAAAGAAGCTGCTGTCGCGCGTAACACGACCGAGAGCGGCTGGGGCGTACGCGGTGCCAGTCGCCCGTTTACGTTCTCGTTGTTCAGCTAGGGGAAATACAATCGTTGTCGGCGATGGACAAACTTGGGTTGGGTAGGCATCGTGCAAGATGCATTATAGCATGCTCTAGCGCTTCCGGTTGTTCCACTCTCTTGCCCACAGCGATTGTCTATTGTCCACGCTTAAGCCCGCAGCCTATCTTCGGCAAGCGTGGAAAACCCATTTTCCTTATCAAGTCAAATCATGAGGTTCAATATACAGAAGACACAAGGACCGTAGTGTGGGACTCCAAATTAATTTAGACCACCTGGGATTCTTTAATTTATACGTACTGAAGCGTGTTTGCATTTTGCCCCAATCAAAACGCGGCTGTCACGCTGTGAATAAAACCTCCGAGCTAGCACACAGCAGCTACCATCTCCCTTTGTCACTGGGCCACCACAGCGGATCTTTTTCATTAGGGGTCACGATGATTGTGTTCATGGTCCACAAGTTTGTCAGCTACCCCTGCTACATGGGTTAGCCCAAGATTCCGACTACATAAAGTTTCACTGCGTCATCGCATTCACCAAATCTTTGCCCTCAGTGATGATTTATGACTGTTTGTTGCACAGCAGTGCACGCAACAACGCTTCCCACGAGAAGTATTGCAGCTCTTTATGACTCGAACTTTCTCGTCGCACTTAAAATGCACAGTTAATTTGAGCGTAAGTTGCTAAAGTGATAGACATGCACGAAGACGGGTGATTCGAGTTTTCATAAGATATTATTTATAAATCAATTGTTACGATTCAACGAAATGACCAAAATGTTTTATCGAAGACGTGTCCAGAGACGCACTGATGCTCTCCTAATAAGTCCCAAGCGGGTTGAAAATGCTGCTTTACATGCCTGTTGTTCAGCGCTGATCACTATGCGACACACAACGAGTTGGGCTCGAGCGCTAGAGAGCTTCCGAGACTGGGCCCATCTCCGTGATGCACGACAGGATGGGAGTTGTGGACAGGACGTCTCTACACGTCGACGGACCACTGCCACTACCGCTGCGGTCTTCCGAGCTCGCAGCAGGGCGACTTGACTACCAGATCGTCTTCGAGCTCTCGCACCTCAGCCTCGACTACAGCCGTCCACCTTTCTACCTTCTCGAGCCTATGCTAAAGACTTCCACCTTCTCATTTTACTCCTCTAAGAGCGCGCTCTCTGTGCATAGACATGCGCATGTTCACATTGAGCACATTCTTTTTGGCCTGCAGTTCGATCTTCATGGCCCGCTCAGCGTATACTACAGGGTGTTCTATGTTTCCGTGGAGGTGAGCTTCAACGCCGTCGCTGTCCCAATCGTTAGGATTTTGCACGAGGCACCCAACGAATCCTTGAGGATGTGGGTCAGCTTGGAGTCCTGGTACGGCACTTGCTGCGTCCAGTTCTTCGAGCAGGCGTCGATGCAGTTGCCGAGGGCCAGGAGCGACAGGTTGAGCTTGGTGCCCGCGCGCATCTGATCCTTTATGTTCCTACTGGCCGCAGCTGCGCCCTCCAAGCTGGCAAGGTCACTAGAGCACATCGAGGCGCGAATTCCTTTGCTCGTGCTCGTCACATAATCCGCCAGTGCGACGTAGCTCTGGAAGATGGCCTGCGACCATGCAGATTCAGCATCCGCATCGGTGACATGATGCATCCGGCTCTTGTTTCCTTTCAAGAGCAGCTGGAGGATGGTGCCAGCGTCCTGCCCCTTGTGTTTGGTGAGGTTCAATATGGCAACGGTCTTGGCCGGATCAAGGTACAGCAGGTCTCGAACAACCTTGTTGTAGACTTCCAGGTAGGCGACTGCTACGTCGTATGTCTGGCCCTCTGACCGGAGCTTGTCCACGCGTTGGTACAACTCGCTGGCTATGAAGGAGACCACTCCGGGGCATTCCTCGGAGCCCAGAATTGCGAAAGTTTTGCTGGTGACGGTCGAAATGCGCGTGTATACAGAGCAACCGCACCCTTTAATGAGCATCGTCAGCATGTCCTTGGTGGTGCTCTCAAACGCATACACATTGTATTTTGTTTCATCAAAGAACTGACCAAACACGAAGCCTTGGCCTTCATTGGGCTTCACGAGATCTCCACATGTCCGCTGTTCTTGAAATTGGAAAGACTCCGCCTCGCCCCTGGGGTGGAACACATGGCACCTGCCGTCCACAACGCGGACGAGGCTGGCGATCTCAAAGCCACGATCGCTCAGTAGGCGCACGGGCACTGCCACGTTCGCCCGTGCCCACGGTGACGGAGGGTCTTTGTTCGATTGGCGACGTTTCAGGCCTGACGACTGCGCAGTCTCGTTAGAACACCCGTTTGGCGGCACCATTGTAGATTCCTCCGTGGTAGCGTACCTCGATGTTGCGGGAATCGGCCTGACCATGGACGCGGGCGTGATGACCATGCAGGCGATGCTGGTGGTTTCAGAGTCACGATCGCTCGGCAGGCGCACACGCACTGCCTGTGTCCAGGGTGACAGTGGGTCCTTGTTCAAGCGTCGGCGTTTCGGGGCTGACGACTGCACGGTCTTCATATAGAACGCCTCTTGAGGTTTGGCGGCACCAGTGTAGATTCCTCGGTGGTAGAGTGCCTCGATCATGAGGAATCCGGCCTGACCAAAGACGCAGGCGTGATGATATAAGATGGCGATCGTCCAGTCGGGCGCGGGTGCGTTCTCTACCACGCGTGCTCGGCTAACTTCGTCCTCCTCATCACCGTTGGAGCAGTGGCACTACAGACGGGCATCCCAAGCCCGCCGTGCCTTTCAGGGTGGCAACGACCACATCGTTTGCTACTGCGTCAGTCATGTTAGTGCACAGAGCACTGGTAGCGCTCGGATATAACGTTTTCAGAGCAAAGAAAAATATTTTGTGCACAGAACAATGCCAGTAAACTGAACAGGTAACCGTTAGCAGGTAAGGAGTTCAAATGTTGGCAGTGCTACAATTTTACAAAATTCTGAAACAACAGAATTAATTTTTTTCAGTGCATATATCAGGAATCCTCGTGCTCATAGTCCAAAGCCTACTTCCACCCCTTTTTCGATTTTACTACGCAGTTGGAAGTGAACGCAAAGCAACGCGGTAAAGTACTCTGGTTACCACTATTTAAATAATGAATAATGAAACTAAACACCAGAATTTTCGGCACTAAATTAACGTTCTTGTACCACTCTACTTATTGCAAAGATGGCGGCGCATCCATCTTTTGGAGATGAATGGCGAATTCAATGCGATTAGCTATATATCTTATGATAGGCGTGAAATGGGAGATGAAACATATTTAATGCAATGACAATTCTCAGCATTGGTGACAAATTACGAGGGAAAATGCACGACGAGTGCTACAGTCAACATGCCACACGTAGAAACCGCAGAGGAAATAGCTCCCGCGTTAGCCATAGCACACACACAAGGGGACATAAACATCAGTGATGCCCTGAATGCGATACGAAACTTCGCCAACGGTCGAATCTCCCCAGAGGCACAACGACTCCTAAAATTAGTTAATAACCAGGACAAAAGTGCACATCTCACCTGGACACCCGCTCACACACTACCAAAAGGTAGCAATGAGGCAGCGCACTTCATGGCTCGAGGGCTTACGGACCGAGCCTCGGTTAGCCCCGCCTCACCCACAACCGCTGAGTGGGAGTGGGAAGATCGAATCACCAGATTTTCTGAAATTACACACCTTAGATTGCTGAGGCACATATTCCAGACGCTGCAACCAAAATTATGCATAAATCAGTCTGTCGAATGGAGGCAGTTACAAAGCAGATCCTATCCGAGTCCACCCATCATGCACCTGATACACCCATATTTACACATGAGTGACAAGTGCATACATTGCGACTCTAGAGCCACCCTAGAGCATATCCTATGGGGATGTAGGGATATAATACGCAATAACTGTGATGCAGCCTCAAACAGCGACAGCCTCCGCGCGATCGAAGGCTGCGTTGCTCAGCTCGGACTTGCAGCACCAACCCTCCACCATCCAGCGAGCCGAGGAAGTAGCCAAGGGCCAAGAACCATTGGCTGAAACCTAGGCGGGGTCTATGCCCACCCCTTCAAATTACAGGGCAATCAATGTATTAAGTTATTTGAATGAATTAATGATTATTGTGAAAAGCGGCACAAACCCACTGAACCATGTTCTGAAAGAGGTTATGCGCACACTTAATACATACATACATACATACATACATACATACATACATACATACATACATACATACATACATACATACATACATACATACATACATACATACATACATACATACATACATACATACATACATACATACATACATACATACATACATACATACATACATACTGTAAGGATTGGGGTCGGGCATGAAATAGATGGTAGCTGGCGCATGTCGTCGTCCAACTCATCCATGCTGAGGACGTTGTTGAAGGGAGAGACTTACCCGTACAAAAAAAATTATTGAGAAGGCATTGAAGTATTGTTGGTCAATGTTGACTTTTTATTGAGGAATTATTGAGAGTTTGTTGGAGAATTGTTGGGTAGAGTGTTTAGAACTTTTGAATATTGGCCACTGAAATTTAATTGAAACACCATTGGGTACCTCAATGTTGAATAATTGTTAAGTTACCATTGAAAGTCCATTGTGCTTAAACGTCCCGTTGTGTTCGGTTTGTTGAATAGTTGTTGAGTTACCATTGATTCTGCGTTGAACTGCTGAGTTATTATTGCCACAGCACTGTAAAGGACATTGTGGCACAGTTGAGATGGCATTGAGATTTCAGAAGTCACCATTGCAATATGATTGACGTTTTGTTGGGCTGGTGGATTTTTATTCATATATTGAATTGCATTGCTGTTCATACTTGCATGCCCCGGTGCCTGCTCATAACATTCCCAAATACAAACAAAATCAAAGGAGAGACTGGTCAACTTGAAGTACCTTTATTTACACTAAAAATGCGTGCCCGTCAAACATTACTACAGTACATAAGGCACCACTACATCGAACCTGGAGACATAGGCTAGTACCTACAGCACTCTAGCAGTGTAAACACATCTGAAAAAACCTATACATATGAATTCAATCAAAACGATCATTGTGGTCTTCACTTTCGACTTATGTTTATGACTAGAAGGCAAAGCGACTCAAAAGGCAGGGCTTAAGCATACCCTTTTAACAACCAACTTTGAACACATGAACACTTGAAGCTACTTGCGTGTGAATACACAAAAGACATCTGAATATGTTACATTAAGATGTTTCGCACACTAACACATCACAGGAAGAGCTACGGCTGATTGTGAGAAAGCAAAATAACAGACTTGATACAAATGACTTCACGTAAATATATACAAGCATTAGCACACGTCTTTCACTGCGATTAAAATTTAATGAAGTACTAAAGTAGACTTGGCTGAGCTTTGTCTTTGAGATGTATATATTTTCATGTTGCCCAATTATTTTATAAAATAACATTACTCAACATGTAATAATTGACGAGACATCATTTAGAAAGTCATCGGGCATGGTGAACACCTGAATCATGTTTCTCACGAGCCAGGTTTGCGTTCTTCAGAAATAAACTTGCAAAACTTTTGTGTAATGAATGCAGCTTATCTCCCTGGCACAAGTCAAAAACAAACATTACACCATTTGATTATGTTAATTTGGCGTACAGAAGAGTTTGTTGGTGGCATTTCCTCAATTTAGGGAGCTCATTTTCAGGTACTATTTCTGGACTTGCACAAAGCTAATTATGGCACTTTTTGGGGCCTTTTTCCCTATACCCAGCAACTAAGTGGTACCTCAGTCAATAAAGAAATATGGCAAGGCTAATACCTTGAACGAAAAGAGAAAAAATAATTTAGCACAGAAAATTGGTAGTAACACACGGCTAACACAATTCCAAACAGCCAAATAAATGGTCACCTGCACTTACAGTATCAATCACCCCAGAAATAGCCATAAAGGACAAGAAAAGGTTCCAATGACTCGACAGCCAGATTGGTGAGACAGTGAAAAACGCAAATGCATATATAAAACACCAATTACCTCAATTTTGCAGGTAAAATGTTATTAAAATAGCACCAGAATTTTGCTGCGCAATATACGTAAAGGTAGCATAAAAATTGGGACAAAGCAGTAATTGAAAGACGGAGGGAGCTACAGCACCCGTGTTGAAAAATATTGCAAGTATTGTGATATATACGCATATTTGAGCTCACAATTTTCGCTTTTCGCTTTCACAATTTTCGCTCAAATGTGCCTGGAGAATGCAGCACAGTACAAAGAAGCGTCATGAGAACCGAAAAGTAGATCTTACTAGGAATGCTTGCGACCTACAATCAGGCATGTGCCATGTCATGCCTTGAATGGATGACATTTATAAATCCTACACACTGTCAGGATTGGAGGCTCAATCCCTTCGTCCGTGGTCCTTTGCCAAGATTGGAGTACGGCATGAATTCGAAGGTAGCTGGCCCATGCCGTCGTCCAACTTATTTACGCTGAGATCGTTGAGGAAGTGAAGAACTGCTTCTCATCGAGAACGAGGAAAAAGGGTTTATTTACAGAAATTAACTCAGTCTAACATGACTGCTTGAGAAAAAGAGTAACAGTCCAACATGACTGCATGAGAGAAGTGACTCAGTCTAACATGACTGCTCAAGAGAAGTGTGTCCAACATTCGCACAACCACAGTTTTTATACACTCGATCCGCCGGTCCTACGACGCGGCGGCTGTTCGTTTTCACATCACCAACACGCAGCTGCTCTGAAGATCAGTTTACAGACACAAACGCACACACATTCCGAAGCCCAAGCGACGGCGTTGAAGGGGGTGGCGTTCCGGAAAATATCGACGCCGCTCGAGGGTCGCTCGTTGTTTTGCGTCATGCAGAACCGTGAGAAGCGCAAAAATAAGTCGTTCCCGCGGCAGCTTGACCAGGCGGGTCAAATCAGCTCCGCGTGGAATCATTGTCCACACACCGAACTCGTCGCGTCACAATGACGAAGGGGCTGGAGGAAGGCGGCGGATTCCAGCGCAAAGGTCGCTTCTTTGAACGCCTCGCAGCTGCAGCGACGGAGAGGGGGAGGTGCGCGTCTTGCACCCCTTGTCGTAATCGGGTGGCAAGGTGGCAATCTTGTTGCGCAACTCGCCGTTCTTGACAGCGCCTCCATGGCCCGAAAAGTCTCGACTGTCTAGCGCTGACAACCGCTAGGCAGGAAGAGAACGGCTGTTGGTCAGGGGGGGGGGGGATTGATGTCTTGGCTCGCAGCGACCACCTGTGCATTGATGTCACCGCCCCAAAACATCCAACAAGGACAGGCAACTGCAAAATGAACCCCACAACACGGCTCTGCGCCGAGATGACGTGCATTGGCTCTCACCTTAGACTCGCTAGGCTTCAAAAAAAACAACAACATAAGTGCAGAAACAAAAAAAAATGCTGCATTTCACTGTGCCAATTTCTGAAGCAAATTCCTGCTGACAAATTCAGCAATCAATGGAGGGAAACCTGCTAAATGAGAGGAGATCTTCTTCGCTTAATAAAATTAACACTAGTAACCCTAAATTTAGGCGGGACCCCCAAACGCAGAATTCAAATTAGCCTGCTCAAACCATCCGCATTGCTATGCAACTTTCCCTTCTTATATCTAACGGAGAAGTTGTACTCTTGGAGAGTGAGGCTCCATCGGAGCAAGCGGCCGTTTTTGTGTGACATTTGATTGAGCCACGTCAGAGGACAGTGGTCGGTCTCGAAGATGAACTTCGCTCCGTACAAGTAACACGACAACTTCTGGGCGGCCCAAACCAAACAAGCGCATTCCTTCTCTGAAGCGCTGTAGGCTTCCTCTCTTACATTTAGTTTACGGCTGGCGTAGAGGATAGGATGCTCCTCGTTATCGTCGCCGACTTGACTAAGTACCACGCCCATACCTCTGTCGCTTGCGTCGCATTGAACTATGAATTCCTTTGTGTAGTCTGGCGCGCGAAGCACAGGGCGAGAAACCAATAGCGTTTTCAAACTTTGAAAAGCGTTCTCTTTGTCCTTATCCCAGTGTACGTTACTCGGTGCTCCCTTTCGGAGGGCGTCTGTTAATGGACTTGCCAATTGTGAGTAATTCGGAATGTACCGTTGATAGTACCCCACAAGTCCCAAAAATGAACGAACGTCCGTTTTCGTGCGCGGCTGAGAAAAATCTCCAATCGTCGCTATTTTCAGCTCAGCCGGCCGTCTCATGCCCTGACCAACAACATGGCCCAGATAAGTAACCTGCGAACAACCAAACCTACACTTTTCCGCTTTCATCGTTAAGCCGGCTTCCCTCAACCGTGAGAACACCTGTTTGAGGTGCGATACGTGTTGTTCCCAGCTGTCCGAAAAAATGGCTACATCATCAAGATAAGGTAAGGCGAACTCCTGCAAGTCTTTTAGGACAATATCCATTAACTTAGAGAAGCTAAACGGCGCGTTCTTCAGCCCGAAGCTGAGTACGAGAGGGCGAAAAGTGCCTACAGGCGAGATGAATGCAGCATAGCGGCTGGCACTTTCTGAAAGGGGAACTTGCCAGTACCCCCGCACGAGATCTATAGTTGAAATGTATTTAGCAGCGCTAACTCTTTCAATTCGTTCCTCAATGTTGGGTATCGGGTACAGCTGATCCCTAGTGATGGCATTTAACTTCCTGTAGTCAACACACGGACGAGGGTCCTTGTTAGGGGTTTCTACGAGTATTAGCGGTGACGTGTAGTCACTCTCAGCGGGCTCAATAACTCCCAACTCTAGCATGCGCTGTATCTCTGCCTCCATAATCTCTCTCTGTCTTGGAGACACCCTGTAAGGTTTTGATCTTACTGGTTCGGTAGAGGTCAGCTCAATTTCATGCGTTATCAGTTCGGTTCTACCCGGCCGATCGCTGAATCTGTCGAGATATTCCCCTAACACCCCTTTTAGCTCATCTAGCTGCTCGGGTCTTAGAGCATGCGAGCTTACCGAGTGTTCTACTACTTCTTCTAGGCCGATTTCAGAGTTGGAGGTTGCCCTATCCTCCTTAAACTTGGTACCGATGCCATCCGGCTCTTTGACAGTATAGTTAACGACTCCGCTCCGCTCTACATACGGCTTCATCAAATTACAGTGATATATCCTCACTTCCTTCCTGCGACCGGGCATTCTCAAAGCATAGTTAGTTTCTGAAAGTTTGTGCAACACTTTAACGGGCCCGTCCCAGTGAACTTCAAGCTTGTTCTTTCTTGAAGGTTTGAGGATCATTACCTGGTCTCCGGCGTTGAACGTACGAAGCCTCGCATTCCTGTCGTAATAGAATTTGGCGTTCTTTTGAGCTAGTGCCATGTTCTTTCCGACTAGTTCTTGGGTCGCGCTTAGCCGTTCCAGTAAATTTAGTACGTATTCAACCACGGTTGGACTCTCCCCTCTTTCCTCCCACATCTCTCTTAACATTCTCAGTGGAGAACGGAGTGTCCTCCCATACACTAGTTCTGCTGGTGAGAACCCTGTCGCTTCATGTGGAACCGTTCGCAAAGCAAACAAAGTTGCCGGCAGACAGTTCTCCCAGTCCTCCTTGTGCTCGTAACAGAGCGCACGCAAAACTCGCTTAAGCACCGAATGCCACCTCTCTACACTGTTTGACTGAGGGTGATAGACAGAACTGTGTATTAACTTTACCCCGCACTTTTGCAAGAATGTGGAAGTCAGTGCGCTCGTGAATACTGACCCTTGATCTGCCTGAATTTCGGCTGGAAACCCAACTCGTGCAAACACTGTCAAAAGCGCGTCTACTACTTCAGTGGAGCTGAGCTCTTTCAAAGGGATTGCTTCTGGAAACTTGGTAGCCGGACACAGCATGGTAAACAAGTACCTGTAGCCTGATTTTGTTTTTGGAAGAGGCCCTACCGTGTCTATTACAAGCCGTCTGAAAGGCTCTGTTATTAAGGGCACTACCTTCAGTGGAGCTTTCCAAGTCTCTCCTGGTTTACCAGAACGCTGGCAGGCGTCGCATGATCTTACAAAGTTTTCTACATCTTTGAAACAGCCAGGCCAGTAGTATTCCATAAGCAATCTTTCCTTTGATTTGTTTATGCCTAGGTGGCCGGACCACCCATTTCCATGACAAAGACTCAAAAGGTCCTCCCTATACTTAGTAGGTATGACTAACTGATCTAAAATCCTACCCTTTCGATCTCTGTAATGCCGATACAACAATCCTCCTCTCTCATGTATCGTTACGTTGCGCCTAGCAATGCCTTCTTTAGCTGTGTCACGTAATTTAGCTAAGCTCTCATCATTCTTTTGCTCAGCTGCCAGTGACTCTCTATCCACGCGTAAGAGTTGATCAAAGTTCTTTGAGGCCGGTGATAATAACGACCCTGTCTCGCTTGTGAGCGCGTCTGCTTGCTCTTCCTGCAGGCTAGAACTCTGACACTCTAGTGCTACGCTCTCATTGAGCTGGTCAACTGGCAGGCTCTCCTCAACTGTTCTTTTGTCCCTCGGGCCTAGCTCGGATTCGGGTATTGAAGCTATCCCCTTTTCTGCTTCAGCTGGAGGAGCTTGAGCATTTTCAGCCGAAAGCGCCGCGATCTTACGAGCTTGGCCTCGGGTCAATGCCTGTACTATGCCCTCTCCCAGTTTGAGCCCTTTGTCACGCAGTAACTGATTCGAACGATTCGAAAAGATGTAGGGATACTGCAGTGACAAAAATTTGGAAACTGCAGCCTCAGTCTCTAGCTCCCCGAATGGTCCACTGATTTTGACTTTGGCCATGGGCAGACACACGCTGTGTTCTTCTACAACCTGTTTTATCCATGCTACTTCTCCGGTGAAGTCATCTACCATCACGTAAGACGGATGGACAATGTCTAGCGTGGCGGCACTGTCTCTTAGCACTCGGCATGGTTTTCCATTAACTTGCAGGTCGTGGAGATATGGACTTAAAAGTTCCATATTCTCATCTTTTTCCTCCACGTAGGAAAAAACTACGCTAGACTTCTCGCAGTTTACAGCTATATGTCCCAGTTTGTGGCATTTGTAACAGCGAATTGGTCTAACAGATTCGAATTTTCTTTTCTGTTCTTTTTGTGCGGTTTCTCCGTTAAGTTTCTCCTCGCTCTTTTCTGCGGGCTTTTCCGCCATGTCTACAGGCTCGGATCGTCTAGTTTGCGCACCCTTTTTGAACGGAAATGGTTTCCGCGGTCCATTTCGACCGTCCCAGTTTCCCTCCTCGGCGTTCAATTTTCTACGGGTTGCGTACTCTTCGGCTAATTCAGCCGCCCTTTCCACAGTGTTTACATTACCTCTGTCTTGCACCCACAGTTTCACAGCTTGGGGGATGGTTTTGTAAAACTGCTCTAGACACATGCATTCAATGATCATGTCTCTGCTGTCGTATGCTTCCGCGCTTTTAAGCCACTCGACTAGGTTGGCCTTTAAGCTATACGCAAACTCCGGATAGCCCTCGCTATCTTTCTTGCCTGTGCTCCTAAACCTTTGCCGAAAAGCTTCGGCTGAAAGGCGGTATTTCTTCAGGAGACTAGCCTTAACTTTTGCATAATCATATGCATCCTGCACACTCAGTCTGGCGATTACTTCCGCCGCCTCACACGGCAACATAGACAGCAACCGCTGTGGCCATGTACTCGGGCCGAAGTTCATCTTCTCGCAAGTCCTTTCAAAATTGCTTAGGAACAAGCCTATGTCGGTCCCGACCTCAAATGGCTTTAATAGCCTGTCCATGCGGTATGATTCTGCCTCACTTGATCGTCCTAGAGCGCCTTCACTTCCTTGAGACAACTCCAAACGTTTGCTTTCAAGTTCAAGTTGCATTTTTCTTAACTCGCGATCTTTATCGCGTTCCTCCCTTTCTTTTCTCTCTCGTTCTTCTCTCTTTTTCAGAAGTTCAAACCCCAGTTCAACTTCTTCCTCACTGGCCTGTTCGGAAATGATATGCAATAATTCTGATTTTAGCATTTCTTTACGTACATCTAGGCCCAGTTCCTCACCAACAATCAACAACTCGTCTCTCAGCAGTGTCCTTAATTCCATGACTGCTGCTTTACTGCCTTGATTCTGCTCTCTAAATCTAGCTAGTAAAACACAACCTAGCTAACACACAACAATCTAGCTTCCCTACTGTTCTAAACAGAACAACCACAAAATGAAGCCTAGAGAGGCAAAGCAAAAACCAAGCACTCACCGCAGATACAGCACCATGTCGCAAAGTCCATCTCACCGCTGTCAGCCAGTTGTCAGGATTGGGGGCTCAATCCCTTCGTCCGTGGTCCTTTGCCAAGATTGGAGTACGGCATGAATTCGAAGGTAGCTGGCCCATGCCGTCGTCCAACTTATTTACGCTGAGATCGTTGAGGAAGTGAAGAACTGCTTCTCATCGAGAACGAGGAAAAAGGGTTTATTTACAGAAATTAACTCAGTCTAACATGACTGCTTGAGAAAAAGACTAACAGTCCAACATGACTGCATGAGAGAAGTGACTCAGTCTAACATGACTGCTCAAGAGAAGTGTGTCCAACATTCGCACAACCACAGTTTTTATACACTCGATCCGCCGGTCCTACGACGCGGCGGCTGTTCGTTTTCACATCACCAACACGCAGCTGCTCTGAAGATCAGTTTACAGACACAAAGGCACACACATTCCGAAGCCCAAGCGACGGCGTTGAAGGGGGTGGCGTTCCGGAAAATATCGACGCCGCTCGAGGGTCGCTCGTTGTTTTGCGTCATGCAGAACCGTGAGAAGCGCAAAAATAAGTCGTTCCCGCGGCAGCTTGACCAGGCGGGTCAAATCAGCTCCGCGTGGAATCATTGTCCACACACCGAACTCGTCCCGTCACAATGACGAAGGGGCTGGAGGAAGGCGGCGGATTCCAGCGCAAAGGTCGCTTCTTTGAACGCCTCGCAGCTGCAGCGACGGAGAGGGGGAGGTGCGCGTCTTGCACCCCTTGTCGTAATCGGGTGGCAAGGTGGCAATCTTGTTGCGCAACTCGCCGTTCTTGACAACACAAAGGAAGTTACCATCACTCTTATTGGCTTCCTCAGGGGACTCCCTGAACTAGAAAAATGTACTCAGTGTTAAAAACAAAGAGAAGATCCTATAGCGTTCTTCGTGAAATAAACAGCGCAAATAACTTCATGTATCAATTCTATGGACACTTCGCCAATTCGGTGTACATTTATATTTGACAACCACCCAAACAGAGACGAGAAGGATGAATTAAGGTAGGAACACACATGAGCGCTCACTCAACTAGAAGTTTATTCGTGAAGACAAAGATTTTAAACACACTGGCCAACTTCACAAAGAAAAAGCCATGGATGCGCAGCAGAAACAGCCCGGCACAACAAAAAAGGACCTAAATACGTCCTGTAGAATAAACATGTGCGTCAAAAACTAACAAAAACATGAAAACTGAAAGGTTTGTCCTGTAAGTGATATTAACGAGAAGTACTGCAGCAACTCTTTCCCACTAAGGGTCACAGAAATCTTGCTTATGAATATTTCTTCGTGATCAATAAATAATGCTTCCATAAGTCCTCTTGTGTTCTGGTCTTTGTAATGAAACAATCCTTCTTCCTGCTCTATACCGCAACACCAGAGGAGTTCCAGAAGCAATATTCATTGATCACAAACGAAACAAATGCATAGCCTAGTTATCTGTTGCCCTTAGTGGGAAAAACTTGCAGTTCTCAAGAGTATTGCTCGTTGGTTAGTATCACTTATTGGACAAATCTTTCGCTTTTTCGAAAGATTTGTCCGATAGTTCTCGTTTTTCATGCACGTTTATTCTTCATGACATGGCTTTCTCATATTTTTTTCTTGTCGCACGTGGCTGTTTCTGCCAGGCATGCACGGATTTTTACCTTTATTAAGTTGACCAGTGTGTTTAATACCTCTGTAATCAAAAGTAAACCTTTAGTAGGGCTTGCGCTCGTGTGTGCTCCTACCTATTTCGTCGTCCGTCGTCCGCCTCTGTTCGTGCTGCTGTTTGCAGTACGCACGAATCACTTGGTTAGGCTGGTAAACATTCTCACAAACAAAAGTAAATGCCTCCCCTCAAAAGGTAGCCCATCCTTTACTACTAAACGCCAGAGCAAATCGAAAGTAAGCCTTCACAGCGTCCATGCGGCAGCTAGTACACCACAGAGCAGCACAAAAAATAGTTGAAAATCCCACTTGATGGAGAGTGGCAACAGAGATGCGAGCTTGCTAGTCAATCAGCCACATATCAACGGGTGTCTCTTGCACGACGCCAAGGTGCTTTTGGCGTAGAACACTTTAGTACCTGGGAATTTGCTGCATGCGTAACCTGTGAGAAGGGAATGTGGGCAGAAAATTAGAATCTGCCACACACTGCACATAACTACGCACGAAATAGAAGTACACACTATACTGGCAAGTAAAAATTTGCGACTCTTTACGAGTGCCGCCGAGAAAAAGAAGAAATGGGTTGCTACGGTAAATGTTAGCTAAAACACGCACAGCGATGTTTTACCGCGGGGAAAAATATTCCCGGCTCTCTCGCAGAACTAAAGTCCATGCGACGGTGCATAGCCGATACCAAGCAGATATCGAATCTTTGGGTAGAAGTGCAGCAGAAGGAATGACCTAAATATAGCCGAGGGCGATGCAAGCGTGAGCGTGCCTGTATGAGTGAGAACATGTATGTACATGTACAGCTTGTTTGAAGCTAGCCGCTCCGGCGCGGCTTCGATCATCCCGCGCGATTTGTGTGCAGAACGTCGCGTACACGCCCTTGCGCGTTTTGCGCGGTAGCGTCCGCGCAGTGAGCTAGCTTCATGCACGCGTCATCCTTCGCCTCGCAAACGGTGCTCGAGTGCGACGCTTAGCTCGAGCCGACAACGCGATGATTGGCGCTCCTTTCGCTTCTGCAAGCAACGCACATTCGGATCGGTCGAACTCAAAGAGGCAGCAGAGAGCGGTGGCATGTTTCGGTTATCGCCTATTAAAATTCTACAGTACGCCTTCAACGGCAACCCGCCGCGCTAGATAAAGGTGCTTACTGTGGTAGTTTTGGCGGTGATAGGCGATAAGGTGAGCCCGTCAGCGGCTGTGTTCTTTGCCGACGTCGTCACCACACCTCTGTTCATTTAAGTATTAAGTAGCGTCGCACTGTACGTTTATCGGTGTTGTCAGCATGCGATTTCTCGCTGCGTCTTTTTCGTAATCCAGTGCATTCATAACACAAACATGACCATATGCCATGCCTTTTTTTATTGTGCGTCTTACCGCTCCCTTTCCGTTCCAGTGAACTTGCCAGTGTCTGGCAACAACAAGGTTATATAGACCAAACCGCATTAGCCGCGGTGTGGTCTATGAAAGACGCAGCGAAAAATCGCATGCTGACAAGACCGATAAACATACAGTGCGACGCAACTTGCGAAATAATATTAAAACGCCCTAGAATTTAGAAGAAAAAAAAAGATAGAATCGTCGCGACGGCTCATCACAGTCGCCGTAGGCGTCGAGGTCGCTATGACCAAAATATTTTTGAACCGTTCTGATATCGTCCACGCAACAATGGTTGCTAGTGTATTCTCAAATGCTCATATTGTGTGGCCTAAAGCTCACTACACGGTGCGAAAGCGCGCACGCAGCGAAAGCGAAACATTGTGCGTGCGACTCCGTAAGTCCTCGCCCCCAATAGGCGTCAAATGAAACGCGAACAGAGGTGCGCGTTGCACAGTTTGCGCAGTCACCATTACTGCGCCGTCATTTTTTTTCTCGCTTTCAAATAAAAGAGAACCAGAACAGAAACGAAAATATCGCAGTATAGAGGGAACACCGTCGTGCAGGGAAGTCAAACCAGAAGTGTGCGTCTGTCAATGGTGATGACTGGACGGCGCGCACTTTACCTTCAGTTAGCCTTCATAGCATTAGCCGGGCAGCGGGCGCGGGCGAGCGTCTCAGTACGCGTTTCCTGCTACTCACCAAACACGCAAATGCGCAGTCCCGGCACCGCAGCAGAAATCTTCCTCGCGTAGTGCTTGCTGCATACCCGAGTTGCAGCCGATGGTTGTCTGCCGGTTTTAAGTTTCGCGAGCCTAGCTTCACGCAGCTCCTTGTACTGCGGCTACGTGTGAATAAGACTGACACCGGATGTACGCAACGGTTTGCGTACGTCCGGCACTGCGGCACCGAGCAGTAGCCCACCATGCTGCGCACCTCCAAAGGCAGCCACTACCTGTCATAGTACTTTCAAATGTTGTCAAGCAGACACTCAAGGCGGTAAAGCCGCACCACTTAATCAGAACCGTAGCGCAGCTGGGATTTTAAACTTTCGTTTTCAGCTCACGTCGGCGCTTCCGAAGCATCCGACGCGGCCACTGTGTCCGCGTGATCCCTCATGCCACGTCCCGCCGACGGTGGCGCCATCTTTTGCAGTGGTGGAGCTCGCCCCCAATATGGCACATACCTATAGCGCTGGGGGGTACTATACCCGCCCTATGCTCTGATATTTTAGGTTCTGTTGTCTTCGATTTTTCTTTTGTCGCTTTCAAATAAAAGAGAGCCAGAACAGAAGCGAAAAGAGTGGTCAATGCGTTCTAACCGGATGAGCGCGCATGCCGATGGTGATGGCTGGACGATGCGCACTAAACCTTCACATATGCTCTCCGCTGTTCATGTTTCATTTGACGCCAAAAGCACTTCAATGTTCACAGAGTTGTAGTGTAACTGTGAAGCACAAGCATCGTGTCACACAAAAGATAATCGAAGGGGAAAAAAATTTCACCAACGATTACGATAATCCCTTAATGCGAAATTAAAGCGCAGCTCTATATGTGCTTTCATCTCGCGAGATATTGGCTGGCGCAGACAATCTGTCTCGTGCGGCACTGCAAACGTAGTGAAGTGTGGCGCGCCTGGCTCGCTAATCGAGCGATCGCGAGATGTAGCGCGCGGGTGATGATGGGCGCGGTTCAGAGCAGCCGCCGCGGACAGACCTCCACTAAGGCAGCGCTTTGGTTTGAAGCTCTCGCTCATGTCTTATCGATGGTGTCATCGGTGAACAGACGACACGCGCTACTCTGGCGCAATCTCTGAACGATCGTCCCCGCAGAAACCCCCACACACTAGCGGTAAAACGCACGCGGCGCGCCACCTGCGTAAAAACGCAGCTGCGGCTAGCTGCGGCAGAGTGGTCACAGCTGGCGGCGAGCCGCTGCGGCAGTCACATGACAGCATGAAAATCTCGCCTCTTCTCTTTAGGTGTAAGATGTCGCGTCCTTGTAATAGCGATTATATGGACACTCCAGGCGCATTTCTGCCGTCGGCATCGCCGTGATGTTCCGTATAAAGTCCAATGGCGATAATACCGTCGCCACGCGCCTTAGGCTGTATGTGCGAGAGAAAGCTTGCGAGAGGAGCCGATGATCGCAACTCAATCTCGCCCGCGCGAAAGGAGGAGAGAGGGGAAGAAGGGCACCGTCTTCCGTCGCGCGCGAGGCACCCAACGTTGCGAAACACCGGGGGGAGGGAGGGGGAGGCGTTCCACTCAGGCTGCAACTGCGTATGTGGCGGATGGGCGCCGTCGCGCGGCCGTATCTTGAGAACGATTTGCATTGGGGGCAGAGTCTAGGTGCGTCGACGGCTCGTACCTTTGTGCGTGCTACGTGCTCTCGGCGCTGAGTTTGCGTTGAAATGATAGACGGCGCTAAGGTCACTTTTCTCGCTGCTGCTGCCGCGCTTGCTCACGCCAGCATTTCGAAAGAGAGTGTCCACGGACATCGAGTGTGATGTGTTCATGTGTGCAGTGGGCGCTGACACCATGCTTAATGTAGTTAGCAAGCGAATGTTTACAAGTTGATATGGCCGATAAAAATGCTATCCTTACTTCTTATACTGCAGTCTCCCAATTTGCTATACCAATCGATGCTTCGCTTCTCTGGCGAAACTGCCACTTTTGTTCCCTTCGTCTGAAGACAGGTCGGCGCTTTTACGTTCTTCGTCCTTCGTTCTTTACGCGAACTATGCCTTATGAAGATGACGACGTCGATGCCACTGATCATAATCATGTTGGTGTGCTCTGCTCTGTTACGGCGTCACCGCGTTCCAAAGTCAAGGAGAATGAGGTACTGGGTGCCGCCTCCACGTCCTTGTATTCAGGGTATCGGATATCGGAGTATCCGATATGGCGCAGTGTCTCCAAAAACCTTTCCATCGGGACGTCTCGGTTTGGACCCATCTTTGTAAAAAACAATCGCAAACTATGGCAATTGAAACAATCGCGAACGAGACCAAACCAATCAAATCAAACAAGCGAGAGCGAGAACTAACGCAAGCAGACGATAGTACGAAACGAATGGTCCGGCTGAGACCAGATACGAGTACGCATCGAGCGGTCAGACGGGTTCGCATGACATCAGTATGTGTGTGAAGTGATTTTAAAGAGAATGGAAGAGATAAGCGCAGTGCCGTAACTGTCTCTCACAGAAGGACACCTCAACATCACTGCACGGGGAAAGAGGTGTGGGGAGAAAAAGATGAAGAAAGAGGAAAGGAAAAGGCGGGAGGGGCCAACCCTCGTGTGCTCGGGTACGTGGTGTCGCAACACACCAAACGCCTGCTGACGCAGACGCCCCTGCAGGGTGACACCAGTTTCTTGCGCGCACGTCACTCAGGACCACTCTCACTGGTCTCCGCCGTTCGCGGCTCGCGTCCTTTATCTCCCGCTCCGCGTTCGCTATTTCATCTTTCGCTGTGCTCGTTCGCTCGGTAACGCCGCCTACGCAGCCGACACTCGCCGCAGGAACGGGCGAACTAAAGGGCCCTCTATACTCCGACGTAGCGTTGACGCGCGTGCACCCTCGGCACGGCGACGCCACGCCAGCAAAAGCGCAGCGCTCTATAGTTCGACGCGAGGCGCGGCCGACACTGATATCCGGCGTCCGTCGGCGTGCCGCTGCTGCAGCCCGCGCGAAATGCGGCATGGTGCATTCCGCGCCGACCTCGTCACCTAAAATGCACCGCGTCCGCGTCTGCCGCAAGCGGCGCGTTCCTCTGTACATCGCAGCGAGCTCGCAGTTTCTTGTCATCCTGAAGCCCTAGTTTCGTATAAAATGCGTCTAGGCGGCGCGATGCACGCGGTGGACTATAGAGGGGTCAGTTTTCACGCCCCTGCAACGCAACGAACCTGGCGTCGCCAACCTCCGCCGACGCTGGCTGACGCGCACGCTGCGTTGGACTATAAAGTGGGCTTAAGAGCTGCGCTCTAAATGCATACGTTTAAAGGATGCTTGTGTCAGTAACCGTTCTCGCAGACAAGAAGATTCGACACCTTCAGCTGTCATGACAATAATTAACGAAATAATGCTGTGTGATTTGATTGTATTCCTCACATGGATGTTGGGCTTGTGCTTGACATGTGCAGTTGAACCTCACCGTAATAAACTTCCATGAACAGACATTCTAGAGTTTGAGCATACAGGATTACAACGATCAGGAAAGCACTAAAGCTTCTCTAATCAAGAGCCAGAAAATGGTAGATTTAGCGGAGCCGCAAGATGCTCTGCTTGAATGTCATTTAAGTAAATACAAATATCTTCTCGAAATCCTAGACGGATATAGGATAAATTTTTACTAAGAAACAAGGATCACACTTACCAATGCTCTTTCAATATAATGAGTAGAATACAGATGTTGCAAGGGAAAAAATTTAATTATGGGATTTCACGTGCCAAAACCACTTTCTGATTATGAGGAACGCCGTAGTGGAGGACTCCGGAAATTTCGACCACCTTGGTTTCTTTAACGTGCACCTAAATCTAAGCACATGGGTGTTTTGGCCCCATCGAAATGCGGCCGCCTTGGCCGGGATTCGATCCCGCGACCTCGTGCTCAACAGCCCAACACCATAGCCACTGAGGTGAGCGGTGAATTCGTTTATGGAACGACTACCAGTGGTGAGGCTATAAATTTCGTTCGGGGGGAGGAGGGGTCACGTTGCAGCTCAGCCTCCTCCTTATAAAATTTGTCAAGGATCAAATACAGGAATAATACCTGCATTGTCATTACCAAAGATGCTGCAAACGAATTCTTAAACGCTACGCACTGTCAAGACAAGTAAAATATGTATTTTATCATAAAAGAATATACTCGTATGCCCCAAAAATTCCACCCGAAATAAGTGATATCAATGCTTCTATGTTTTTTGTCTATTTAATAAGTAAAGGAAATATCACACTAACTTTAGAACTACGTCAATTTGAAACCACCAACGCAGTGCATACCACTGATATGAAAAATGTAAAGGCCATGAAATTAACAAGTTGAGGACAAATATTTCAATTAAACTTTGTCATTCAAGAACCTTGTTTATATTTGTGCATATGCAAACGCCAGGGCAAACTCTCAATGACGTTGTCCTTTCTTCCAATGTATTGCGCAAGAGCAGTTGTCACCGGTCATGTATTGTGAGTAATTGCACCAAAATTATAGTCGCCACAGAAAGCACACATATAAAGAAGAAGTTCTGCAACATATACGAGGGTGAGCCTAATGAAAGTGAGCAAATGCGAATATATGACAAACGATGTACTTCATTTAAAAGTAGTCTTCATGAGCATTTAGACGTTTGTTCTACTGACTAACGAGTCGCATGATTCCCGTCTCATAAAACTGCTTGGGTTGCTGCTTCAAAAAGTATGTAACTAACTCTTTCACGTCATCGTGCGACATGAATCTGGTTCCCTTGAGCTGTTTTTTTTTTTTCAATTGCCCCAAAATGAGGAAGTCGCAAGGCGACAAGTTTTCGCTATATGGCGTATGTTGCAGCGTCTCCAACTTGAACTATGCCAGTTTTGTGTTAATCACATCAGCGACGTGGGGACGGGCATTGTCGTGGAGGAAGATGACCCCATTCGTCAATTTTCCACGTCGTTTGTTCTTGATTGCGACAGGCAGCCGATCCGGCGTTTCACAATATCGGAAACGATTGGTAGCCTTTCCAGGTTTAGCAAATTTGATCAGTAATGGCCCCTGACGATCGAAAAAAAAAAACTCAACAACATCTTTCCTGCGGAAATGACGCCCTTTACTTTCTTTTGAGGTGGTGAATTCGAATTTTTCCACTGTAAGCCTGGCCGTCGTGTTTCAGGCTTGTAGTAGAGGCACCATGATACGTTCCCGGTCACAATTGAACACAAGAAGACGTCACCCTCATTGTGATACCGGATCAGATGAGTCAAGGCAGCGCCGAACCTCTCCGTCTTCTGGCGGTGGTTCAAAATCTTCGGCATCCATTGCGCAGACAACAGCTATAACCGAGAAGTTCATTAATTATGGTGTTAACCAACCGGTGACTGATGTTCACACGCTCTGCCAGTTCATTGATGATTATTCCCCGTTCTTGTTTAATCAGCTCACGAACCTTTTCAATTGTGTTGGGGGTGACTGCACGGGGGCTTTGGGCCGGTCTTCGATCGTCTTTGCAGCTTTCACGTATTTCTTTCAACAGTTTGCTCCAACGCTTCACAGTGGCCAATGAAATGCAATGTTCAACGTACACGGCAGCCATACGGTGACTAATTTCTTTTTAGGAAACACCTTAAGCTGTCAAAAACCTCACGACTCCACGCTATTGAACTTTTGCATGCAGTGGCCATTATTTCATGTAAATACGTTCAACCCAGTGTATGAGAGCATTAAAGAACATTTATCCTCACACCTGCGTGTCAGTTTTGTAAATGAGAGATGCCTGTGTGCTACACGCTGTAAGAGTTCGGGTCGGGCATGAAATAAACGGTAGCTGGCCCATGCCGTCGTCCGACTCATCCACGCTGAGAACGTTGTTGAAGAGAGGGACTTGTTCTCATGGAGAACAAGGAATACGGGATTTATTTACAATATTTACATGAAGGGTGAAGAACGTTACATTTCATCAGTCTAGCATGACTGAAAGGAAATGCACTTCAAGCAGCCGTAAACGGCTGGTTAAAAACACTGTGTCCTCCCTAGATATCTAGGTGAGGGAGAACTGCCGTTCAACCTTCGACCAATGGGAGCGTCCAAAGTCATCGTAGTCGACCCGCCTTTGAGGGGGAGGGTTCACACACTCACTTCCGCACTTTGGTTTTACTGAACACACCGAGGTGAGAGGATTCTCGTAGACAGCGGTCTTGACCCGAGCAGGCGCCTCTCGATCCCAGAGCTGACCCCGCAGACAGTAGCCGTCGCGTCTGTCGGACGCGACTGTGACGACTTCTGGGGCCCGTGAGAAAGCACCGCAAAACATCCTTTTCTGGGAGTTATCTTGCTCCAAGCAAACCGTGAAGGCGACAGCGAATCAACTAGCAATACTCGGTCCGCCGAACGTGAATAGACATGCCGGTGCCATTGGGCTGTTGAGGAGGAGCATTGTTCTCTTTACAAAGCGAGTCGTCGCAGCAGGTCGGTAATGTTGCAGGTCGGTACTCCTGCAGGCCGTTCGTAACAGCTCCTCCATGGCCCGGAAAATCTCGACTGGCCAGTGCTGATAACCGCTGGGCGGAAAGAGAATGGCTGGTGGCCAAGGGGGGATGCATTGGCTTGCAGCGACTAGCTGTGAAATGATGACACCGCCGCAAAACATCCAACAAGGACAGACAACTGCAAAGTATCTTGGATCTCACCTGAGACCCGCTAGGCTTCAAAGAAAACATAAGTGCAGAAACAACAAATGCTTCATTACGCTACGCCAATTTTTGAAGGAATTTCATGCTGACAAATTCAGCAATCATGGATGGAGTCCTGCTAAATGAGAGGGGATCTTCTTGGCTTAACAAAAGTGACAATAACAACCCCAAAATTTAGGTGGGATCCCTAAACGCAGAATTCAAATGAGCCTGCTCAAACCATCCGCATTGCTATTCAGCTTTCCTTTCTTATATCTAACGGAGAAGTTGTACTCTTGGAGAGTGAGGCTCCATCGGAGCAAGCGGCCATTTTTGTGTGACATTTGATTGAGCTACGTCAGAGCACAGTGGTCGGCCTCGAAGATGGACCACGCTCCATACAAGCAACACGACAACATCTGGGCTGCCCAAACTAAACAAGCACATTCCTCTCTGAAGCGCTGCAGGCTTCTTCTCTTACAGTTAGTTTACGGCTGGCATAGAAGATAGGATGTTCCTCACTATCGTCGCCGACCTGACTAGGTACCACGCCCATACCCCTGTCGCTTGCGTCGCACTGAACTATGAATTCCTTTGTGTAGTCTGGCGCGCGAAGCACAGGAAGAGGAATCAATAGCGTGTTCAAACCTTGCAAAGCGTTCTCTTTGTCCTTATCCCAGTGCACGCTACTCGGTGCTCCCTTTCGTAGGGCGTCTGTTAAAGGACTTGCTATTTGCGAGTAATCCGCAATGCACCGTGGATAGTACCCCACAAGTTCCAAAAATGAACAAATGTCAGTTTTCGTGCGTGGCTGTGAAAATTCTCCAATCGTAGCTATTTTCAGCTCGACCGGCCTTCTCGTGCCCTGACCGACATGGCAGTGATAAGTAACCTGCGAACAGCCAAATCTACACTTTTGTGCCTTCATCGTTAAGCCTTCTACCCTCAACCGTGAGAACACCTGTTTTAGGTGCGATACATGCTGTTCCCAGCTGTCCAAAAATTTTTTACATCAGCAAGATATGGCAAAGCGAACTCCTGCAAGTCTTTTAGAACAATATCCATTAACTTAGAGAAACTAAACAGCGCGTTCTTCAGCCTGAAGCAAAGTGCCTACAGGTGAGATAAAGGTGGCATAGCGGCTGGCACTTTCTAAAAGGGGAACTTGCTAGTATCCTCGCACGAGATATATAGTTGAAATGTATTTAGCAGCGCTAACTCTTTCGATTCGTTCCTCAATGTTGGGTATCGGGTACGGCTGATGCCTAGTGATAGCATTTCACTTTCTGCA